>NC_142838.1:26974696-27277727 GCF_061612785.1 Hesperophylax consimilis
CAGTTCTTATTCTTCTTTAGCGTTGCTCTTCCCATTGCTGGGCATATGCCTTCTTGGAAATTTACAAAATTTGTGGTGTGGGTTAAACAGATTACACAAATTTAATTGTATACTAAAAAAAACCACTCTACTTTCCAAAATTGTTTATTATTAGTTTAATTTCAAATTTACTTAAAAATAAAGCGATAGAAAGGTGATAATAAGGTGAAGATAATGCAATTATGGCGATGACAGTGCAAATTCCAGAATTACGTGGACAGTAATGCCTTGAACACGTCTTGAAATATGCAGAATTGTTGCATATAATCTAATTACCATCTTAACTGAGGCGCTGCAGGTAGTCTTGCATGGTCAGAAGGCTTATCCACCGTCATACGTAACTCTGTCAACATGTAGACTAACGACAGCTAAAGCCTATAAAGTGCTTTAAGCCTTAACCTAACACATTTATCGTTTCACTTGCAACGAGTCGCTCGATATTTGTCACGAGCCCAATAACTAGTGAGTTATTTGATAACGATTGTAATTATACGCGTTAACAGATGAAAAATTGTTTCAATTGTCTCTTTGTTGCAAAACATGTGTCTATTTGTCTTGGTTCACTCTTTGTATTGTATCTTTTATGAAAATAAACTTTCAAGTTAGCATCGATATTCGGTATAATTTGTGGACATGGTGTTAGTTTTGTATCCTAATTCAAAAACAAGCCACATTTATTTATTATTTTTGCCAGTGCAATAGTCGAACTGTTGTTATACCCAGTTAAAAAAAATCCAGGCGTCAATGACAACAGTTGTGGCACCAACGGCAACAGTTGTGTCAACAATGGCAATAGTTGTGACAACAATGACAACAATTGTGCCAGCAATGGCAACAGTTTTGGCAACAATGGAAACATTTATACCAATAATGGCAACAGTTGTACCTACAATGGCAAAAGTTGTACCAACAATGGCAACAGTTGTACCAACAATGGCTATAATTGGCGTTGCTTTTTCTTTGAGGCCGTCATTGGCTGAAAAAAAGAGTACCTACCTACCTACTTATTTGTCAGTTGGAGTTCTACAAAATACGACAACAATCTATTCATTATGTTAATAAAATTTAAATGAGTAAAGTGTGGTGTTATATTCTTATTTACATAACAAAGATTCCATTGATGAGGGTCGATGGTCTGCAAACAACTCAATGGACCTCTCAAGTTGCGTATAACAACAAATACATTCCATGTTGGCAAGTGATAATAACATTCATTTCACTTTCTTAAGTGATCGCTCATCTTGATGCGCCGGACAATCCAGTAATTTAATAATACCAATAAAATCCAGTTTAAATATTACACATTGATTAATGTCCTGTTGTGTTTGCTAGTTAAAAATGCGCTTAATTTGTTCGCACCGTCTCGTGACTTGGTGACAATGCGTCAGAGTGCCTAGGCCAGATAAAATGATAAAGACCTGTTGTCAACTGTCAAGCACTTGATCTGACAGTAAATTGCTCCCCCGGCATGCCAATAAAAGTGAGTCAGGCGGTACCTAGTTGCTTGCTTACAAGAAAACCTGTTCAGGTGTTTACATTATTTACAAGATTAGACACATTATTTGTTGTCTTCTGCACGTGACCTTACAGATCGAGAAACCTTAGCGGAAAGGCTTTTAATGCGAACAACAAATAAACAAATAATGAAAAAAATGTTATCAGTTTCATGGTCAGACACAGGAACAAAACATTAGCATGCCCTCGGAAGAGATATACCTAATACAATACAATGCAAAAACATCAACATTTTTGCGGTATACCTAATCAGGTAGAACCCAACCACATTATGTGATGTAATCAGAGATGTGCTTTATTTCAAATAAATCCATTTCAAATGGAAATGCAAAATGCAAAATGGGTATTTTCCATTTTGCATTTTAAATGCTTTTCTAAAAACCATTTTGCATTTTGCATTTTAAATGCTTTTCTCAATGCATTTTCCATTTTAAATGCTTTTTTGCAACATTCTTCCTACTTTCTCCACTCATATTTTTTTCATAAGCCCCAAATGTCAGTCGGTCCTCAACCTCGCTATGAGAGATAATTTACATTTGTCAAGTTGCTCCCTGGTAGGAGCCCTGGCAATTGAGTGATACCATTACAAAAAATACTGATTTAAATACTGAACATGGCCATGACGCTGTAATATTAAATGTTAGATAGCAGTTTCTATGTTTTTACGTTTGGCAAAATTAGTCCCGCGCAAATTTTTTGTGGTTTCATAATCTGTAGTCGTGGTGTTTTTGGATTTACCATCATGTAATATGTTTGTTCTACATTGATGTCCATTATTAAATGACAAAATTGTTTAAAAATTCTATAATTATTTTAATTGTTTGACCTGAGAAACCATTTTGCATTTTCAATGCATTTTGAAAATAGGTATTTTGCATTTTGCATTTGAAATGCTTTTCTAAAAACCATTTTGCATTTTGCATTTTCAAATGGAAAAGTTTTGACCCATTTCCATTTTGCATTTCAAATGGTTTTGGGTACCCATTTTGCACATCTTTGGATGTAATGCAAAATATATGAACATACACATATATTTAATTACTATTTTATAAGTATACATATTTACTTATATATACATATGTTGCTGTGGCTCAGTCTGTCTGTGCAGATAGAAAAACAATAGCGCGTGTTGTTTTTACGTCCAACAAGTGAACATGTTTTTACGTCCAACAAGTGAACATGTTTTTCAAAAAAGCGTTATTTTACCTGTCACAGGTGACATCTATATAATATATACATTATTTGAATGCAAGGTTGTGTCAAAATTTCAAAGCAATCGGTGCATTTAAGATTTTGAACAAACGAACATTTAAATTTTTATTTATACATAGAGACCAAAGATATTTGATAGAGATAGATTTAACATTTTGTTTTAGAATCAGGTGGGTTACTGTTTGGCTTAGTTTTATAATAATTGACTTGCGATTTTTCTACTGAAATCTTACCTATAATTAATTTTGCAATCACGCAACTCCATTTGTGATTGAGATTTGATAATAAGATGAGTGTTATTAACACTTCCTGTCATGTTAAAGAAACTATTAAATATGACTTATTCCTTCCATTGGACACTGAGAAAGAACCAAGTAATTTCATTTACAATTAGGTACATACTGCAAATTTTTTAGTATAATTTTCCTAGAGAATTTTTCTAATTTTCGTGTTATCATTTAACGAAACACAACACAAGCACGTGTAAATAAAACAAGAATGATGCAATATTAAAAATGGTTTATTTTTTTATTACAGTAGAAGTTTTTTTGTTGTTTTTCTCGAGGCACAACAAACCCAATCTGTATCTACGCAGGTTGTAGTTAAAATGTTCGGGTAAAGAGATATTGTTGGTTTTCAGAGCTTTTAGTGCGCGTTTCTAAAAAAGGCTTTATTAAAAGTCGTGAAATATTTTGTAGTGTTATCGATTTTGGGACTCCTGCAAAACTGGTCATTTTTTCTCGTGCGGTTATTTGTATTATTATAGAAATCACAAGCCTGTTTTGAAAATATTTAAGATTTTCGAGACAAATAATTTGAGATTTTCACCATTATCATGTTGACCGTTTTTTTTGGAGTGTTACGCTTCCTCATTTTTACCAACTATTTCTGACAGCATTGCATTATGTGTAACATCAGACATCAGACCAGATGATGTGCATTGAAAGGTTTTCTGAAAGACAACTCAATTTTTCTGAAACATTCAGGCGAATGCGATTATCCTGCGCTGTCCCTGGGAACTGTAGCCTACTCCTTAAATTGCCCAAAGTTATTGATTCAAAATAACTGCCGTAGGCGCTATATGGCTAAGATCATTCGCTTTCTGCGCTGTCTTCCGTATTTCAACCTGTTCATTTGATGAATTTTATTAGGGTTGTCAGATTATTTAGAAACTTCTTCTCACTTTATTTATTCTCACTTAAATTAGTAACTAAATGATTGATTTATTTCCAGGTCCATCAACATGGGTGGAGAAGTTCCCCGAGGCGAGCGGCTCGCGACAGAGCCCAGTGGACATAGCCACCTCCACCACCATGTCTACGGCGCAGTTGCTCCCGTTACAGTGGACCTACTGCCCCATCCAGACCAGGTCGCTGGTCAACCCGGGCTACTGCTGGAAAGTCGAGGAGAATGGCAGGGGATCAGGTAAATAGAAGCGACCTGTATTACAATGTAACAAGGGCCACAAGGGGAACCTGCCGGAGATCTACTTTACAGTAAAAACCTGTAAGACTAACTTAGGATTTTGATGATGACGAACTCAGTAGAGATGTGAACGTATTCACCCATGACCTCGGACCAGTCCTACGTATTTTTAGGTACTTCTTAGACACGTCAAGAAGCTGTGTTAAAATCTTCTATTAACACAATTTTAGATATTTGTTTTCTTCTACATCATTATAAAGTTGCATGGCCCGTCAGATTAGTAATTTTTACTTGGAGTCTGTGTACCAACTTGAGACTGTGTACTTTATCGTCCTGTGTACCAACATCATGATTTAACATTAGTAACGATCCTCACCACTGGCTTTGCTCAAGAATAGAATTTAATTGAACAAATAGTTCTTGAATAATTATTCAAAGAGCATTATTTTATAAAAAAGCTTATTTGATATAGACCATTCAGCAAAAGCTGCGAGCATTTCTTAACGCCATGGGCAAACAGGTTGTCTGCTTCGTACATCAGAAATGTGTATACATTTTAATAAATAGTTTGTTTAATTGTTATTAAAATTAGCTCAATGTGTTCATACCTCGCCTATGTTGATAATTTTTTGCACTCTGTGTTATTCTTCTTCAACTTCGTCGTACACAGTTATATGTATATAAACGCACCTGTTGGACTTGGGTTCCAATATCAAATTCTAAAGAAACTAGTGCTTTTATTATTAGTAACGCTTCCAAAGAACTTTTTTTTTGTTTCTATAGTCAAATTTCTATTTCAGGTAATTTTAAAGGAAAAACTAAACTTACAGGTAAATCGTGATAGACGTACCTACCAATATTGCAAAACTTGTTGTTTTGTTACGATGGAAAAACCAACGGTGATAGTTTGTCGAAAATAAGCTTAACCTTACTTGACTTGTTGTTGTCTGTACCATATTTTTAATGTAAGTAGGTAACTATGTAGCTAATTTGTAAATAATATGTTGTTTTGGTTCGATTTGAAGAAGGTGAAAGGGAAAACCCCGTGATATTCGCAACGAATGGTTGATCCAAAATTAATTGGCTTCAGCGAGGCTAAAACCGGTTCAACCAATATTACTTTTCCAGTTAATTCTCGAAGAACTGGAATAAGAATTATTTATTAGTGTATATTGCGCTGTCCATCGACGTCAAAACTAAATAATTTTTAACGTCATCAGTGAACGGGATTCCCAGCTAAAATTAGGTAGACGTTTTAATTTTTTGTCTTTCCTTTGTCTAGACAAATACGGCAATTTAATTTATAGACGAATCTTACATGAAAAAAAAAAGAATCTTACATAATCAATACCGTCATTCGATATTGCAATTTGTCAATAGAATGAACAAATTATTTTTTGCATATTATTAAGTATTCCGAAGATGTGATTTTGCGTCTTCACGAACACGGTTTGCCGTCAAGTTTTTGATAATTTACCACATAGGTACTTAATTAAATATTAAGGAAGAAGATAATACTAATAAATCTAAACCAACCATTAAATAGAACAACACACAACTAGGAATCGAACCCAGGATCTCGTGTCTTGCAGGGACAGGCGTCTTAAACCATCAGACCATTGGGATCTATTTATTAAACGTGATATTTGTCGATATCATATATCAAATTATTATAAAATAATTTAGCTACCTTTTTTAAACCATAAAAAATTGTCTAAAGAAATTAGTTTGTAACCTAGATAGTGTCTATGATTGAGATCGAGTTTAAGTCGCTTGTCCCGGGAAGACAAGAGATCCTGGGTTCAGTTGTGACCGTTATCTTTTTATTTTTCTGTGTCTTGTTCTGTTTCATGTTTCGGTTAGATTTATTAGCAATATCTTCCTCGTCAATGATATATTACATTGATGGGTATAACCTTAAAAAAATTAAAATTAAAAGTTAATTATTTATTAAAATGTATTTACGTAGATGTACATATTTTTTTTTATTTTTTTTTTTTATAGTGAATACCTCACAAGAGTCCCAACTGCTCCCGTCTGGAGCCAGTGAGACTATGGCATCCCCAATTGGGGGATGTTGTGAGGCTGAAGGTAAGTGGGGAAGGGAAAGAGGAAGGTGGGGAAGTACCTGGCTATTCAGATCTAGTCACTAAACACGGCTAAAGCCATTTGGAGCAACGTTTCAATTCTGAATGGTGGTCTTACACCAGGGCGATACTGGTAGTATCTTCCACTCTGGAACGTGCCGCAAATATACTATATATTATTTTAATTAATTAATTGTGAAATAACACAAATTAATCAAATAAAATTTATTTGCGCACGCCGGGTTCGAACCCGCGACCTTCGGAATGGCAGTCCAATGCGTTACCACTGGACTATGCCGGCCGTCAAATATATACATATAAGTGTCGTAAATTTTTAGCTAAGGTGACATTTGATATTAAATTTAAACATTTTAATTTCGGATCCTAAATGGATTATTCGATGAGAAATGGTCATATAAAACATATGTCATAAAAACTGTCTGCACGTTATGAGTTTGTTTATAAAATTATAGCCTCATTACGATTCTAATCGATAAATCACCCGTCTTTAATGATGATTTTGATCATTTTAATAGGCACAAATTAAAGATGCTGATAGGTACGACAAAAACAAACATTTTCTAAAGGTTAAAGTCAACATTTTAGATACATATAGATGGGAGGATTGTCAACTGTGTTTTGATAGGCGGGCGTAATCAGATTCGAAAACTTATTTACTCGGCGTTGCTCGAATTTTCTCTACTTTCTGCAAATATAATATGCATTTATTATATACATGTAAACCTTCCGGAAGAAATTCTCTAATGATAGTGAAAACCTTGTCAAAATCCGTTGCATAGTTTAGAAGAACTAAGCGCACAGACAGACGATAACCGATGTAATTTTGGTGTTTCTTATTTTTGTATTTGTCTATATGATAAATTTATGTGGATTCAGTAGTTCACAATCTGTGGTCCGCGAGCTGAGATTTGATGGGTCTCTGAAGATGTATGGAATCGGAAGAAATAATAAATCTTTAAACCTTGCTTGTTATTTTCATGCAAAAAATAAAGAACTGGGTTCTTACACTGCTGACAAGAAGCTACGATTTATTGACAATTGTTGGTCGAATATTTTTAGATAATTTTAATAATATTACAATCGTCAGTAAAGGCGCTGACAATGGATGGCATACATAATCTAAACGAACTTCTCATCTTTGAATAGATAAAGATTTGTCGGCATAATAACTGGTAATAACTGGAATAACAAAGGCCAGGTTATCACTCTTTATCAGCAAAGTGCAATAATAACTCGATCTGTCAGACCACTTCAAAATGCGTCAATGGGGTGGGTGTCCAGTGTAGAAACGGTTGTGTAATATTTTAAATTGAGCCGCTATCAATAACAACCCTTACGTAGATGGCGATAAGGTTTAAATTCCCGCTTAACACCATCCGTCTGTTTTGATTTATGCAGGAAAAAATCATGGCCAAAAAGTGCCTTTTATTTTATTTTGTGGATTTTCAGGCATAAATATTTAATTTTTTTCGATCATTTTATAAACAACTTAATTTGCCACATTATACAATAAAATCATAACCGAAAATGCGTTCGCAAGTAGGAGATTTTGAACTTTAAAGCCGTTTTCATAGGCTTTATACATTATTTTTTTCTGGGCTTATAAAAAGACTTATCTTAAAAATACTCGATTATTTCAAAGGCCAAGATGTATTCTACTCGCATTATTTAATTAAAGCATCTGAAACATTTCTAGGCGACCAAATTTTCAAACCAAAAACACATGATTTTGCATTACTACGTATGGCATCGCCTTAACAAATACAATCTCAAAAAGTACCTATGTATAAGTAACATCAATATAATTCAAAACGCATGTTGACGAGAATTTATGTAAATAATATTACAAACTTACTGTGTCACCTTTTTATTGTATATTTATATAAATGAAACTTTGGGAATTTCATATATATGCAACTTTATGAATTTTAAGAACAGCGACAATGAAAATGTTTACGTTTAAAAACACCTTGTTTCACATGTTTATTGAAACATGGTAAGTGGCGATTCTTGCTTATTTTAAAATTCGGTATGTTGTATCACAAAGTTTGGGAAACCCTGACATAGATAGTATTAGCAGGTATCTCATTTCTCAGAAGTCTCATGGAAAAGCTCAGTAGATTATTTCAATAACATGTTTTTAATTCTTTTTCATAGCTACCTACCTATTTAAAATTACGATTGTTAAGGAAAATGTTAGAAAAGCCTAGTTTACTTGTATCTAGTTTTAACTTGTTATGTTTTTAGATAAAACTAGCTTTATGTTGACTTTATTCACAGCAAAGGATTTTATGATGACTCGTGTACATTTGTGTCAAAGCCTGATAGTGTCTTGATATTATGATAAAACGCAAATAATAGTCGTTATTATTTAGAACTAGTTAACTAGTTATCCTTAGGAGATAGACATATATTTCATGTATCTCATAAGGTTTACCAAGCGTTAGCAATGTAAGCGCCCGAAAATATTTTTTTACGACTTGATTACAAAACATCGACTTTTCTCTACTTTCTATAGATATAATATTATGTATTATATATAAACCTTCCAGAAGAAATTCTCTAAATGATAGTGAAAACCCTATTAAAATCCTTTTCATAGTTTAGAACAAGGCTGCCCAACCCCAGGCCCATAATGTGGCCATAATGTGGCCCGCGAACGAATTATAAGTGGCCCGCGTGAACCATTTTCAAAAAACCCGCCAATCCGCCAATTTGATAAAGTGTCGCGGGCCTGCTGTAAAACAAACAATGCCGCTTGCGCGCGGTCACCAGTGTTGCCAACGAAGGCGATATATCGCCATTTGGTCTACTCAGACCGAGAATCAGCGACGAAAAAATCTAACCTGTTGAACTTACTTTTTAAACAAAAATACACCGGTTTTGATATAGTATCTTTTGCGTCCGAAATGGAATCTTGTAGCCACCCCCCCCCCCCATGGAATTCGAAAAATTGTCGTGGGGAATCACATATGATGTTTTTGGGTGCGCGGAATTTTTCTCAGCGAAGTTCCGTAACAACCCCCCCCCCCCCCCCCATGGATTACAAATATTTGGTGGGGAGCACTCATTTTTTTGCCGTCAGTGGCCCGCCAGTGATTCAAAATCGTCAATTTGGCCCAACTGTTAAAAAGGTTGGGCAGCCTTGGTTTAGAAGAACTAAGCACACGAATAGACAGACGCGGACAGCGACTTTATTTTATACTATTTAGAGATAGATATCTTGTTCGATGCTTTCGCTCAAACACATACATAATTTTCTGGACAATTTGACCAAATAATGGATAATTTCTGAGCGCACTCTAAACAGCAAAGTTACGTATGCCTAAATTTAATTAATGTTTTAGTAATGTATAACTTTAAATAATAATATTATTCACTGAAAAAATGATCACGCATGCAGCCTGCCACAATAAAAAGTCGTAAATGGATTTATCCCAAGTGAGTTTGTAATAACATATTTTCTGATTCTAAGAAGGTTATTACTATTAGTTATTACATTATTACCTACATTACATTACCACTAAAATTGTCTGAATACACACTGCTTATACACACGTCCGTTACAATTCTAAAAGTCTTGCAGTTTTTCGTGGGTTTCAATGTTTTTGAAGTTCAAATATTATTACGTAGGTAATAGATTATTATAGTAGTAATTTATATTTATTGATATAATTGTAAAGCTGCACATCTTGATACAGAAATGCCCCAGTGAGATGTGCAGAGTACGTTTTTTATGTTAAAAACAGTTTTTTTTTTAATAAATAAATAAATAAATTTCATCAAAGATATAAAATTCAAAATTTTATAGCCAAATTTTTTACTTAATTTTTTTGTTAATTTTAAAATATTAAAGAAAACTTGAGTTCATTACGCAGGCATGTTCAATTATTTAGTTAAGTTTGTCACTTGGAATTCATTTTATTTAGGTATGTACAAATTACCATTAGAATGTACTATTATATAGTAATAGAGAAATTGTTTTGGCACACACACTCCTTGCTTCATTCGCATTCATAAACCGTCTCATACATTCTCTAAAGTTATTTCGACTCTTGGCATCACCAGGCCAATCGATCGTGCCGTTTCTTCCGGGGCTCCCGCGACTCCTTCAACCACCCACTTCCGCATTATACAAAATAGTCAATTCTCGCCATGTTCAAGCAAAACCTCCAAGATGACGAGGCCGGGACACTGAATAAAATCAACTTGTATAACACCTCAAAAAAAAATTAAGATCTTTAATAAATAAGAATAAATTTAAAACGATTTTGTTTGTAAAATCCCATACAAGTTAGGAAGCTTCTTTGAATGAGTGTCCCAGCCTTGTGATCTTGGTTTGATTCAAGACATGT
The DNA here is from genome assembly GCF_061612785.1 of Hesperophylax consimilis. Lineage (NCBI taxonomy): Eukaryota > Metazoa > Arthropoda > Insecta > Trichoptera > Limnephilidae > Hesperophylax > Hesperophylax consimilis. The sequence goes on from NC_142838.1 coordinate 26,985,351, forward strand.
GAGCATCCTGATTGATATGAGTTTTGGCTTATGAAATATAGGTACTTACTGATTAATGTCACATACTTAAGCTATTGCAATAATTATTTTTAAAGTGCCAATCTATATTATCGTATTACAACTTTATCGACATGGCTATGCAGATTCTTCGATACACAATCGACATTATCAGATAATAAATAATAATACTGACATCAACATCTTAACTTATGTGAATTCTGATAGCGGAATATATTGCGGGACACGAGGCCGATAGTGGTAATATTTGAATAGAAGCCATTCAAGTTAATACAAGAATGTATTTAATCAGTTTGGTAGCTGTGCCCTTACACATACTTTTATTTCGTTATCACAGCACAAGGCTTGTTGCTTTATATCACACTAAAATCTGAGTCGGTAGTAGGTATGAAATATTTTGAAAGATAATATAATATTGCGAATACAAAAAAGTTGCTAAATTTCACAAGTTTAAAAGGCAATCTCGATTATTAGTAGTATAGTTGATATACCCACTGTTTATTTTAATGTAAGAATTTTTATAACCAAATGTATTTTAAAAGCGCATTAAAATGAACAATTTTGTAATGTTTTAAAATTAATAAACTGAATTGAATTGAAAAGGGGACCTACAAAATTAAAATCAATGATATCGGCCAATCAGGGAAAGGGAAAAATCAAACCAAGTTGCACGGAGTGGGGGAGGCGATACGACTCTCCCCCTTTCTGTGATTTGTCAATAAATCTGACAGTATTCAGGCAACTCGCATTGTAATATCACCATTCGGTCCATGAAATGGAGTAAACGAAAGTTCGGGCTTGTTTCCAAAATTGAAAGTTTTCACACTTTTAGAATGCTATAAATTTACCCACCTCACTCAATTTTCGAGAAAAGCCCCGCAATGGACTGCGTTGCAAACCTTTGCTTTACTCTACCGAACTTTACCTTTCATTTCAATGTGCGCTCTTCGGTGGTCAATGTACGAGTGATGTCGTAGTTCATTCAAATCATACTCTGGTGCCAAACCCAGATTTCATGTTGGGGGGGCAAGTCTATTAATTTGAATGTCTTTGGATTACCTCAAGAATGGAGCTTGCCCTTACTCTATATCAATTATTAAAAAAATAATTATGTAAATATCATATTATTATATCGTCCAGATCTAGATTACAGAAGTTCTAAATAAAAATGATTATGAACCTACTTGTATGTTATATCTTGCATTGTTAAACGATAGGAAGACGATTGAATTCCTGATATTATTGATGGCAATCGACTCTTTCGTAGGAACAATAATAACAATATATCAAGTATGTACCGAATACCGACTGATTATTAATCGACCTTCATTGACAGCTGCTGAAGTATTGCCAGTATTGAAACAACTAAATAATTTCAGTCCTCGTATGATGCATCCATAATTAAATAAATATTATGATCTTTTACCGATACCAACACACTTACGCTATACACACGCTGTTTAAATAGTTGGGTTTAAAATTCGCAATAATATTTAAGCAGATTAAATTATGCACTATTAGCTTTTTGTTGCGAAACAAACTCGATTATTATTTACGTAATCGTTTTAGTAAATAATCAAATGATGTAGAATGATTATTCATGCATAAAGATAAACTAATATAAATTAATGTTAGTTGTCAGGCGATGTGGCTAGAAGTAACATGCCGTTGGAAATATCGAACATTTCATTTTTAAATATATTTATTTTAATTTCACTTTTGCTTTCTTGAATGAAGTAATCTTGAAAATCGAAATTATTCCACTTCTCGACACCTGATCGAGCTGAAACTCGTCGGATAGACTCGTTGGCGATGACAGTGCATTCTATCAATTTTGGCGGCAATCACGCATTCACACCCGGACATGCGACATTTATGCAGTTAATATACGAAATAAATGTCGGTCCTACCCAATCGAGATTGAGCTCAGTTGTTAGCGCGGTTGACTCCAGCCACTGGGGAGGAAGATTCAATCCTCAGTCAAATAAAAAAAAAAGTTGTAAAAAAACTTTGATTTTGACGGATTGATTTTTTATGTACATATTATGAAAAGTAAATTTCTTCAAGCGCTATGTTAACGTTGTTAATGAATACTGGATCAGGTTTTTTATGACCGGATTCAATCGGAAACAATGTAAACACAATCACGAAGAATTCATAGGTGCGAAGTTTTCTCATTCACATTGTTGTTAGTGTTGATAAAAAAATATAAACACTGCCGATACATTCCACATTTTTCAGAATATTGTTTGCATTTCACAAATATTTATAAATCGGTAAACAAATAGCTACCTTGTTATAGTTTTATATCGAGAAACACAATTTCCTAAACACTTAGCATGCCAAAAAATATTTATAGGTGAGAAACCGGAACTGTTTAAAAATCTGTCTGCGTTATTCATAAATAATTGGTTACATCCTTGGTGGATTATTAATTTATTATTACAAACTGAATGTTTAAAATTTTCTGAAAAGCGTGTACAAATAATTAAATCCGGACAGTACGGCTATTAAATGACTCGATAAAAAATGATTATAAAAGTGACGCGTTAATCTACCAATTAAACTTTTCATCTGTAGAACAATGTATAATGCATGTCATGACATCAATTTATTATTGCACAGTTATTACAGTATTCGCGTCATATTTCAGTTCCAAAGCTGAGTTAATCCTTGAATTAAATATTTTGCGATTGATTAAGATCGAGTGTAAAGAATTTTCTTTACGATAAGACCGGATGTTTTTAGATAAAGCACACAATAATGCAAGTAGGTACCTGTATACAATCTGTCATTTACACATGGTGTCCGGATTCTAGAAACAAGTGGTATAAACGGGAAACTGGTAATTAAAATAATCTCTTTCTATTTTATTTACTTAAAAATCTATTGAAATTTGCGTATCGAATCCAAATCTGACTCCTAAACTTATGTAGGTACATTAATTTTCAACCTGTCTCTCCCGGAGGAATTTTAGATGTGTTCTCATAAAAATGTATTTCGTTGGTGTGCCTACCTCAAAATAAACTCGGAGCGCTTCCAAAAAGCCGCCGGCAGCCCCGAGGAGCGCAGATTATGTTACCCCACTCGTATACTACCCCATCGATTACGTTAAACGGAAGCCTCTAAAAAAAAGAAGCATGTTTAGGTTTCCCAATACTCTCCTTAGCCTATTATGGTTATCTCTCTTCCTCGTTTTCTTGGACTTGGGCAACGTTATAAATACAACAACAAGAAGCAAATTCGTATAACAGTTTGATAATGAACCCGCATTCCGTATTCGTATAACAGTTTGATAATGACGTCGCATTCCGAATTCGTACAACAGTTTGTTTAAATCCCCGTATTTTGAATTCGTATAACATTTTGATAAAGACCCCGCATTCCGAATTCGTATAACAGTTTGATAATGACCCCGCATTTCGAATTCGGATAACAGTTTGATAACGACCTCGCATTTCGAATTCGTATAACAGTTTGATTAAGACCCCGTATTCAGAATTCTTACAACAGTTTGATAATGACGAATTCGTATAACAGTTTGATAATGACCCCACATTTCGAATTAGTATAACAGTTTGATAAAGACCCTGCATTCCGAATTTCTACCGAAATATATATATACGCATAGTTTTAAGCTCTTTTAAAAATATATATATTTAAGATAATCTTCATATATTTACCAAGTTAGAAAATAATGTATATGAAATTCCATTCATAGAATTAGAATCGCAAAGAATGAACCGAAAATTATAAAAAAAACACATCTGGTTTTGTTATTGAACTTGTAAATTAAATTCATTAATTAAATATCCAGATTCTATTTTTGCTCTATTTTAAATAAGTCGTGCTATATAAAATATTTTCACAATACTCGATTATGCCCATTAATTACAATCATCTTTTAATATTAGCACCCTACCTCCAACATTCGTATTTACATATCTCCCTTTCAAACCATCTTCTTCTTCTGCTTTTTGAACGCTTCCTATGGAGCCTTAAGTAGATACTCCCAATAGTATTAAAACTGCATCTCTTGTTAGGTTATTTGAAATCTTTTATGAAATTTAACCTTTAATAATTGTTTCAGAATTGCGAGGCGGTCCCCTGGGCGCCGTGTACCGGCTGGCACAGTTCCACTGCCACTGGGGTTGCTCCGATGGACGCGGTTCCGAGCACACTGTGGACGGTAAGGCCTACTCCGCGGAGCTGCACCTGGTGCACTGGAACTGCAGCAAGTACGCCTCCCTGGACGAGGCGGGCGGACAGCCCGATGGACTCGCCGTGCTTGGAGTCTTCTTGAAGGTAACAACCAATTTTAATACTAAGATACTTCTGCAGCCTTCTGCGCTCCTGTCAACGTTACACATTACTCTTGCAACCTTATGTGCTCCTCTGCTCGCTATCAAAGGGCCTACAGCAAGTTTGATAGATACTCTATCGGTGATAGCTCACCTCCAATAGTAGAGGAAATAAAAAAAGATGAGATATATAAAGATACATTGGATTGAAGCTTATCTTTAAAAACTTATAAAGTTAGCCTTTCAGAGGCTGGGTGAACAGGGCTCGCAGACTATAGTAAACAAATACTGATCCTGTACAAACTGTACGGACGCATGGAACCTATCCTAGGTTCATGCACCATATCGACGTACTTGAGGAAACTAATTCTGTGAGTCTGGAAACTAGGCGGAAAACGAGTCTAGGTATTATGTCTTTCAAAATTTGGAACAATTTTATCGATAGCCCATTCCTCTTGGGATGCTATGATTTATTTGTACCAGACCACTACAGCCGAAGTCGATACCATGACCTATTCAGAGTACCAAAAGGAAAAACCGACGTCCTGGCATAACATAGCATAACGAGGGGAGTGGTGCTGTTGAACGAACTAGCAAAGAATTGGGATGTAAGTGACTGTTCTCTAAATGACCTAAAACAATTATTGAAGAGTCATTTAGCTAAATGCTGATATGATGTAAAATTGTACTGTAACTGGAATGAATGTTCTGTTGTACAGTAAAAAAAATAAAAAAATCAAAAATGATACACGAATATTTTGAATTTGCTGTATATAAGTAAATAATTTTTGTTCTCTACTGACCTGGAATCAAATTGATGAAAAACACTTTCATTATTGGATCACGTGTCGGTGCCGGTCAGATAATAATTGGTGCTTAACTTTAAAGTACATAAAATAAATAATGTAATTTACATACCACAAGTTCAGCCTTCGCTCAACCATATCTAGGCGGAACTAATAGATCTGAGATCCTAAATACATTTAGTTATTTTTTATTCACCGGACATAATATTATAATGAAGCAAAATAACACGTGAATAATTTATTACAGGTACTAAACTAAACACGTACCTGGTTATTTTAGTACCTAGTATTAACTATTACCATTACGAATATGATTGCGGTCTCATAAAAGTTATCTCATTTTGTATTACGGTGAGAAATATGATTTAAATTTTAAAATTTGCATTAAAAAATTTACCGTAAACGTTTCCGAAAAATTATATATAATTCTATTCTATTCAAATTTCGAAAGAAAGTTATTTATCTTTTCTACTTCTAAAATCATGTAGAATAACCCCCCGGATTTAGTGCACTTTACCCCCGGACAACATGTATAGATAACTTATTATTAGGTAGGTACCTACTCGTTTATTGTATAAATTATAAATAAGAAGATGTCATGTATTTTACGTTAGAGAGGGCATCAAATTTTGTTCTTATTCGCATTTGGCAACTCAGTCACCGATCGGTTAATTTAAACAAAGTAGTAAAACACAGGAGAATAAACGCACACAATAGTAATAAATTTGCAAAGAAGGAGGTACTATCAAACGTAACCATCGGTTAAAACAACATCAAAATACAAGTGTGCACAGCCGGTCACAGGTCTCAGATATTGTACAAGTTCTACTGGAAAATATAGGGAAAACAATGGTAACCTTTCATCCGTAAGTAGAGTTTTACCACAATCAGTAATTGTGTAAATTGATTTCTTAATTTTAAAAACTCGTGGAGCATTTGCAGACAGCTTCGATTTGTTCGTTGAGTTCGTTCGCGGTCGGAAGGATTCGGGCGACATCGACAACCGCCACAACCCCCCTACTTCCCGCACGGGAACAATATTTCGCACTGCTATTACACGGAATGTAGACTCAATTTATGTATAGCTCAATGAAATTAATTGAATATAATAATGCTGCGTTTTAGTAAACAATTCAAATGATCTACAATCTTTATCACCGTGCATGGTTATTGTGCATTAGATTCTTGCCAAATGACTACAAAGACTACGAAAATCACAATTTGGAAAACTCTAAAATAAAGGTATTGTCTAATGGCTATTGACGGCAGGTGTAAGTGTGTCAGAGTTTAGAAAAAGTTTAGCAGAAGATCCCGTAGCTCTTATCCCGGTTGTGGCAATTTAACAATGCCTTTGAAAGATTTTCGGAAGCCCCTTTCAGGGACATTTATAAACTGGAGTCTTTATAATTCAGGGTGGCCACAGACCTGGAAAACCGGGAAAACCGGGAATTATCAGGGAATTTTACCGAACCGGGAATTATCAGGGAAATGTCAGGGAATTTTAAAATATTCTTAAAATATCAGGGAATTCCAAAAATAAAACGAAATTCGTTATTTACGATTTGTGAAGTCCCAAAGTTGTGTTTTATTACTTTTACTTGCGGCGTGTGTAACAAAAGATATGCCGACAAATACAAACTAGATAAGTAGGTATTTTTTATTATTATTTTCGTAAATAGCCCTTGCAACACAATCATGTCATAAACCACCCGCTTTGGTTTTTCCCCTATACTATGTAGGTGCGAAATCTGTAAAGAAAAAGCTAACAAAGTTACAACAAAGTGTCAAAAGGGTCGGACACCCAGTACGGTCGTAATAAAATTTAAAGATCATCATTATCAACATTTTTACAAAGTGTCAATACAGTAGAACCTCGTTTATTCGAAATCCACGGGACATCAAAAATCAAATTTCGAATTAACGAATTCCCACGTAATTCGAATTTTTAAGGGAAAAAAATAAAAAAATACGCCGAAAATCGATTTTCTCGGCCGCCTCTTCAAATCCGGGTGGTATTTTAGTTGTAAATTCGTATTAATACCAATTATTTCTTTATTTTCGCGGCCGATTACCGTAGCGGCGGGCCCTTTAAATTCAGATATTCGCAATAAATTCGTAAAAATGCTATATTTTTGCGCGTAAATCGAGATTTCGCTGCCGATTTCGGTCGCGGCCTACCCTTTAAATTGATATATTCGTAAAAATACGATATATTTCCGCGTACATCGAGATTTCGCGGTAATTTTCCGTCGCGGCCGGCTCTTAAAATTCAGATTCGAAAAAAATTCGCAAAAATACCATATATTTTCGTGTAAATGCGCGGCCGATTTCCGTCGCGGCCGACCCTTTAAATTAAGATATTTGATGTAAATTCGTAAAAATATGAAATATTTCCGCGTAAATCGAATTTTATCGGCAGTTTTTCGTCGCGGCCGGCCTTTTAAGTTCAGATATTTGAAGTAAATTCGTAAAAATATGTCATATTTCGGCGTGAATCGAAATTTTTCGGCCGATTTCCGTCGCGCCGTATTTTTTAACTCGGATTTTCGAAGTAAAGTTAGTAAAAATACGATATATTTCCGCGTAAATTGAAATTTCGCGTCCGATTTCCGTCGCAGCGGGCAATTTAAATTCAAATATTCGAAATAAATTCGTAAATATACGATACATTTACGCGTAAATCGAAATTTCGCGGCCGAGTTTCGTCGCGGCCGACCCTTTAAACACAGATATTTGGTGTAAACTCGTAAAACTACCACATATATCCGCGTAAAACGTATTTTCTAGGCCCTTCAAACTCGGATATTCGAAATAAATTTGAAAAAATACAACATTCCAGTGTAAATCGATTCAGATTTACAAAATAATAATACTAATTAGGACGATGTATAACCACGTAAAAATACATTTTTCGGCGTTTTACCGCCACGGCTGACTTTTAGATTCAGATTTACGAAATATTATGATTTATTTTCGCAAAAATCAAATTTTTTCGAATTTCACGAACAAATTTTCGTGCGCGGACAAAAATAAATTTCGAATTACGAATTTCGAATTAAAAAAAAATTTGTATGAAAAAATTTTTCTGCCGAAATTTTTTTTGCGAAAATTTCGAATTACGCGTTTTTTCGAATTATCGGGGTTCTACTGTACTTACTTTTGTTTATTTGTCTATTTTTGTCTGGTCTTTTCATTTGTACACAAATTGTCTTCAGGCGAAATATCATAAATTTTTAATAAGTGTATTTTGTTTTGAATAGATCATTGTGGTGCAAGGAAATAATAAATGCTTTAGATGACGGAATTCCCTTTATTTATGTATCTGTTCTAATTTTCTGGCGTCGATGAAAATCGTGTTTCAAAAATAAAATTTGAACGATATGTCCTTATACCAAATAAAACATATCAGGGAAAAATATAGAAACTGCCCTGGAAAACCTGGAATTATCAGGGAATTTTGAAATCCGTTTTTTGTGGCCACCCTGTAATTCTCTATTATATATTTTAGAAAAAAGCGATTGAATATTTTATGGCTGACTCTTGGTAAAACATCGTTTGTCGAACTAATCGATCTATATCTAGCAAACTGTAGTTTAGTATGTTCATTTGAGATATTTTTATGGCTTCGTTCCCATCCACAAGGCCGCTTCTAATGTTTCCCGTGTATAAAACGTTGCAACCAGAAAAATAGTGGTATGAGAAAAAAAATCAAGGTAACCATCACACTTTTTATTTCACATTCATACATCGTCCTATAATACTTTTCTTTCATAACGATTATATCCTTAAGCCTTCCCTGGGGCTTCCCGAAAACATTACTTCGAATGAATCAGGTTCCAAAATGGTTCAAATGATTATCAGTTTTGGAAATAAATAAATTTCTTTCGTTTTAAAAAAATCTTTCAGTTAAGTTAAAACATGCCATCACTAAAGCCCACCACTTTGATAAACATAAAAAAATCACAGAATTCTCGACAAATCAGTTTCAATTAAGAAAATTAAAAACTATGTTGTAGGTAGGTACTTTATCGATTATCTGAATTCTTCACGCAATCAGTTCCGATTTTGAAAATTACACTAAAATTCAAAGCATATCCGAGTTCTAGAATTCATTGAACCATAGTTACGGAGGACAGACACACAATCGAAATTAGTAGTTCGATGTTTGTTAATTTGCGTATGTACCTAATAAAATAAGTTATTTTAATCAAATCTAGTCGGCGAGATTTTCCTTGTAACGCTCTGTCACCTTTCACCGTGCACTTGTTTTTTCCCCATAGGAACCGACTCGAGCGAAAAGAAAGCTACTTACGACATATTAAGCTACTTACGTCATGTAACTGCAAATACATATAATATTCTGCTCGCGTCATATACAACTAAACACCTTTGGGTAATGTCTGCAACTCGAAATTTTGAGTAATGAACAATGATCTAACCAAAGACGAATAAAATATCCAATTAAAAAAAAAAACAGTTTTTTTTTAAATTTCGAATTTTATGTGAAAATATTTATTATTTTCCATCACTATACAGCTCGAAAGTTTTTGTTTCTGACTGGAGAGAAAAAATGTACGATTTTCAACGGATTTTAGTAATCAAAGTTGATTTTATATGATCGAAAAATCGTTCAAAAATAACTTTATAAGCGACTTTATATAGTATCGCACCGAAAATAAAAATTAAATCTTGACCCTAGTTGATTCAACCATGAGAAAGGATTAACAAATTAAAAATATAATGTTACGTTTCATTCATTTCGCTTTTCACCGTTACATATTTTTGGAATGTTGGAAAAATGCAAGAAAAAATAGCTGTTATAATTTTTTTTCACAAATAATAATCATTTATTATTGTAATTAAATATATTTTATTTTAATACACGGAGAAAATGAGTATTGCTGATTTATTAAAATCCTGTCAACGTGATGGCAGGCTATTTCAATTAACACATTATTAGTACTTTCAGAATATTTATACACACGTGTTCATGCAGCTGCGTTTATCCTAATAAATATAATGACGAAATGTAAAAAAAAATATTAGAATTTTTATGAACACGTGTTCCGACATCCCCACAACACATTCGTTTTTTACTGGTAGTTTGTTAGGAAACATGTCAATTCATTCATTAAAGGCCTGCACTGTTTCACGTCAGTGAGTTTTCTCCGTGTACAAACGAGAAAATTCAATTGTATAATCCCCTAATGATATTCGAAAATAGGCTTGTTGTTTTCTAATTAATATGACAACTATTAGTTACTACCCGGCTTCGCACAAGTTTTTTTTCTTATTATAAAATGGGAAATGTACAACTATCTTCACTATTGTTTAATGCTTTTTAATGGATAGCTCCATAGCCAGTATACAGTGAGATAGCCATAAGCGAAGTTTCGCTTTAAAAATAGTTTCTAGGGCCGACAAATTCCGGACTGAAAAATCTGTGGAAAAATATATAGCTGAAAGTTTGAAAGTTTTTGCAATTTGTACAAATGAGCAGATTTCTGATTTCTATCTAGTTGTTTCAATCTCTGTTATAACAAACCGTATCGGCAATAACATTCATGTTATATTTATTAATTGTCTGAAAATACCAAATTCATCAAAAATTTTCAGCTGTGTAGGTACTGTTGACAATAGAAACACACCTCATTATAAAGCATACGTAATGTTTGCTTATTGTTTAAAGGTTGATTTGAATTACTAATCTGGTCGTTTCAACTCGATGTTTCATTTGTCATCTTTTCAAGCAGAACTGTGTAAATTGGAGTATAATACCAAACAGGGCCGGCCCTATGTGGGCGCAATTGGAGCTGTTTAACCTGACACATCGCCCTTAAAATTAATTTTCATAAAAACCGCGCTACACACAAATACAAATCATTAACATATCGTTAATTACAGTGATCACCTACCTAGGCTTCATATTATACTCGTACCAGGCGATGCTTGGTTCAGGGCCGGCCCTGATACCAAAGGACCATTATAGGACCTTTGCTAAGAAGATATTTTGAACCGATTTTTATCGTTGCTTAAAAATCCTTTATTTTCAATGTTTTGATTTCTATCGGTAAAATCTTATCACCTATTTGTCACACGCTAACAACAAAAATGTTAATCTAAGCTCATACACATTGTTTAGATTGTTTCTGAGAAAATCAATATGATTTGGTTATTCATACGTTTCGCTTGTATGAATAACGTAGTATTTTTCAGAAACACGCGATATCCGCATGACTTGATATTAATCAATCAAAGAAAGACTTACCCTTATTCAATACAAAATAGTTAGCATCAAAATTATTTACATCTGTATGGGTAAAACAATGCGTATTCTTCTTATGTCGATGCTCTCTCCTTCTCTCCTATTGGAGATTGGCTGTCATCGGTGCAACTTCAGTCTGCAGATGGTCTGCAGGTTGCAACCAAAACCTCTTAGTTCACAAGGCCGGGACACCAATCCAAAACAGCCTCCTAACTTGTATGGGATTTTGCAAAAAAAAATCAAATTATTCTTCTTTATTAAAACATCTTACAATGTTTTAGTTCAATTAAAAAATATAAAAAAATACACATTTTTAAGATTCCCATAAAAATTAGTAAGCTGAATTGATTCAGTGAAATGAAAAATTCAGCTGTCGAAATGACTCAAGAATTAATGCAAACCATTTATAATAGAGTATCAGTCAAAATTCGTAGTCGAAAAAAAGTTATGTATGCGAGTTAACGAAATAATATGAAACGATTTATTCAAATAATATTATCGAAAACTTGCATAACTTTCTGCTATTGTTGATTGAAGTTAAGAACACGCATACTATCTTTGACTTTGATACCAATATTCGTAATATTCAAATAAAAATGGTTTAATATGCGTAAATTCATATCCGTACGTATCCCTGACTTTTGCCCGATGCCTTTTTGGATTTACATACATCAAAAACATACGCACATCCATAATAAGTATGTCAAAACAACATAGTAACCATAACTGATCAACACACACGAAGAAAATAAAATTTAGCACGAAAATATTCCATAGCCTCAGGCAGGTTATGGATGGATGCTTGCAAATCAAATATGTACTATAATAATAATTAACCTGTCTACCTGTCGCCCAAGGCTCCAAGAAAGCATGTTTAGTGCTTTTTTTAAGCACTCAAAATCGTGCTAAATCATTTGCAGGATGGCAGGCAATTTTTATGTGTAAAAAACCGTACTTATATTGGTGGTCTTTTAATTTTGTTTCTTTTTTGTTCTTATTTTCACTTTACACATGGCAAGAATGATCTATCCGAATGATGGAGGAATACGAATAGTACATAGTAGTAGTAATATTAAATTATAATACGTAGACTCCGAAATAATGAATTGCTGTTCCTCAATCAGCATTCCACTAATTATGGTTACCATTCTCCTTTGTCCAGAATGTCTAGACTTGTAAACTCAAGTCAAAGCATTGAATTTTTTGGTGTAAGCTAGAATGAATTTCGACAGTCGATATGCAATGTTAAATTTTTAAAGCCCTTTAAACCTTCTTCATGCATTGTAAGTGTAATTGTCTTGTAACACTTGTAATTGTCTTCCATCTGTACTTTATATATTATGCTCTCCTTTCACGCCATCTCTGTTTCTTATTCGTGTAAAAAATATTATATTGTTATTGGACTATTTTTCCGTAAATAAATAAATAAATAATGTTGTCCACTCGAACGATTTTTGACATATTATGGGCAAGGAGTGGTATATCTGGGTATATCTATGAACGGCAAGTTTGCTAAACGTCTTGATCGAAAGCTTGCCATAATGTGCCAAATTTATATATCTATTATACCAAAATTAAGTCGCTTTCCGCGTCTGTGTGTTTGTCCGCTTAGTTCTTCTAAACTATGTAAAGGATTTTGATAGGGTTTTCACTATCATTTAGAGAATTTCTTCCGGAAGGTTTATACATATATAATACATGCATATTATAATTATATAAGTAGAGAGATGTACTGCAACGCGAGAACCTAAAAATATGAGATAAACGGTGAAATCTAGATAGTAAACAGTTCAAATGTTTTTATGTTCAGGGCCGACCCTGAGCCAAACGGTGGCTGGCGCGAGTAAGATTTTGACACCCCTTGTTAAAACCAGTAGACCTCTATGTAAGGGATCACTGTAATCAATAATATTCCTGATCATTTGTATTTTTTGTGTGGCGCCGTTTTTTAGAAAAATAACCCCAACGGCAATGTGTTAGGTGTCAGGTATTATCAGCGCCGTGGCGCCTTGACAATTTGGGGCCCGAAGCGTACTGCTCCAATTGCGCCCGCATAGGGCCGGCCCTGTCTATATTAATATTTTGAGGTATGATATAAATTAAATCGAATGGCCAAATCAAAAACTGACCACCCATCGTTCGAGTGGATAATAATTTAGGACAGGTTGTTTCACAGAATTTGAACAATTCATCAAATTTCACTAATAATTTTCAAGTTCTGTGAAGATTCAATTCAAGATGTTATTATATGTATAATTATGCCAGTTGTTTCACAAAAATGAAATAATAGCAGAACCTTCACAGAAATTGAAAATCAACTTTGAAATTTGATGAATTGTTAAAATTCTGTGAAACAACCTGTCCTTAGTTACCAGGCAGTAGCCGGTTTATTTTATTGGTAGGTAGGTATAAAAAGTTGATATTTTTTAATAAACAAGTTGATATTTTTTAATGAATGCATTTACCTACGGTACCTACCTAAGTGGCAGGGGTTTATTATATGTCATTAATTACAGGGTTATTATAGTAGATAGTTGCATGGGTTCCAATGATATCTCGACTCAATCGGTAAAATTAGACATTTTGATAATTCAATCATTATTAAAACATACATTTACATAATCGTAGTTTGTTGATACACACCTACTCTACAAGATTATCTATAATTATGTTTTTCATTAAAATGACATTTTTCTAAACAAGTGTTTGAATTGTCCCCAGGTTGGAAAGCACCACCCGGAGCTTGAGAAGATCGCCCAACTGCTGCCCTTCATCATGCACAAGGGGGACAAGATCACCATGAACGACTCCCCGGACCCCTCCAAGCTGCTGCCAGATAGCAAGGCCTACTGGACCTACGAGGGATCCCTGACCACCCCGCCCTGCACCGAGTCTGTCACCTGGATTCTGTTCAAGGAACCTGTTGAAATATCTGCAGAACAGGTATGCTCATATTTACTTCATTTTTTCGTTAGTTAGGTTGGAGTGTTTCACAAAAATTAAAATGTAACATTGTCATCAAATGGATAATCAGCGCCATTTTTTTTTTTTTGAAAGGATTTTAGGTACGTTTCAGTTTTTGATAATACCTACCTACCTACCTTTCAAATGTTAGAAACCTTTTTTTAATTTGGTACCTCTCAAATGTTAGTAAAAAAACAAAATGGCGCTGAATGGTCACTTTATGGCAATGTTCAGGGTCGGCCCTGTGCAGGCGCAATTGGAGCAGTCCACTCCGAGCTCCGACTTGCCAAGGACCCAAGAAGCACAGGTGCTGATAATACCTAACACCTAATACAGCGTTCTCGAGGCACCAGGTGCTGTTTGGCTCAGGGCCGGCCCTGACGATTTTACATTTAAAGTTATTTATTTGATCATATTCTGTATTGTCACTGTTCTACGTTATTCAGTTACCCCTTCAAAATGACCCAATAACATTATTCAAATCTATGAGTGCACATTTCAATTTTTGAATGGCACTATGAACTGAAATACCATAAAACTTATATTTTATAAATATTATTATTTAAGATTATTAAATTTATTTTATAAATATTATCTAGATCTTATATTATATATTATTACCTCTAATGATCTTATAAACTATTAAATCATAGACTACGCTTCTACTCAAACAATGTCTGAGAAGTATGATTATTTCAAATCGAAAAGTAGTTAGAAATTATATGGATACAACATAGTAATTTATTAAATGGAAAATACACACTACATCCCCATTTGTAACTTTAGTATAATGATTTCTTGACTATAATGTATACAGTATAATGACTTATCTATTTAAGGACCCTAAAACTTTAAAATTGATTAAGTTCTAATGAGCCTGTCATTTTCTTCCAGCTGAACAAATTCCGAGTTCTGCGAACATACGGCTCCAATGAAGACAGACCCTGCGACGAGGGAGTCCACATCATCAACAACTACCGCCCCCCGGTGCCCCTGGCCCCCAACAGGGAGCTCCGCGACTGCGGCTGCAACTAAGTTCCAAATCAGATCTACTTACACATCCCACCACAACATCACCCGTAGACTATAGCCATTCAATTCAAGCCAGCTGTTTTGCAAACAAGCCAACGGAAATAAATTATAGGCATTTCATCAAACACAGATGAGCAAGAAAAGACATCAGCTATTAACCATATACACTTTAACTAAACCAGATGGCCATTAAATCTTTACAACAAAAATATGCCAAATTTCCAATTCAATCCAAAAGATTTGAATCAGGCAATACTCCTTCAAGATAGATAATTTATCAAATGAGCCATTAGAAATAAACTAATGTATGATTGAGCTTTGGTTAATGAAACATGATATAGCAACATTTGTATGTTTCCAACAAACTGGACACAAACTGCTATATGTAAGATACATTGGCTAGCGCCATTTCTAACTAGCGCCGCCAGTGGCTGTACTTGATGTAGTTATTATTAGAGCCTAGTTTAGTAGGACGAAGCATTTTTCATCAACGAAATGCGGCTTATATTCATCGGAGTATTTTAAGTCTGGTGACTCCATTTGTACTTGTTATTTGCTAATAATGTTTAAACCGATTGATTGTTTTGTTCATTTGATACTTAAATATTTTTGTCAATGTATTTAAAATAGAGCAAAACCAACGATCCTATTATAAATATATATTTGATAGTTTATGAAGCAATCTCTTGCCACGCTTACTATATTGAATAAAGAGTGTTGATGTTCATCTCTAAACACTGGATAGTAACTACCGTGAATTGAGCACTGCTTTCTTTAATTTCATATTTATAATTACATACTTTTGTTGTACCCTTGTAGCATCTTGATGGTTTTAAAAAGTATGATGTTACTTGATTCAGTATTAATTTTGAAAAAATCTATTAATCTATAAAATTGATTAGATCAAATTAAATAATAATACTACCATCAAATTCATTGCAGAATTATGTGTGTGCGTGTAGAGTAGATAATTATAATTATAAATTTTTGTGATAGAATTTTCATCTACTACATGTAAGAATATAAAATATTAGCATGTTGCATATTTGAAGCATAGGTTATAACTTTATTATGTAGTATCTTAAGTTAAAATAAAGTATTTTATGTGTTAACTACATTTAAGTAAACTGTGTTAAAATTAGCGTAGATACCTATAAATATGGGAAGTATTTCAATCATATATTTATCGTACCAGATCCATCAACATACATAAAACAAACATAAAAGAAGGAGTCAAATTATAAAAGCAAGACATTAACTAATTTTTACATAAACACTCAGATCAATTCATGTAAATATTTTTTCTTGAAATTATCTTCAATAATAAGAATAATGCAAAATCTGTCTATATAAATAAACATGTAAATGATAGTTTGTTCCAAATCTTAAACCTTACATTCTTCACCGATTGCTTTAAAATTTTGACACAATGTTGCATTAGAATACGTGTGTGTTTTTATATACCTGTTTTAAATTGATGTCACCTGTGACAGGTCTGTTATCTTTGGGTAAACACATGGTTTTTTGAACAACAGTGTGTTCAACTCCTCGGCTGCCGAAGTCCTCAATAAACAACATTTTCCGCTTACTGTGGTGGTAGTGGTCAGGTTATTTGTAACCCAGAAATGTTCGTCTTTCTTATTAAATTTTTTTTTTAAAAAGAATAGCAACACGCACGATTGTTTCTCTATCTGCACAGACAACTGAGCCACAGCCACGCGTGGCGGGGTACAGCTAGTATTTATAATATTTGTGTTCCTGAAACGTTAAATCTATTAGCACCTCTGATAAGACAATTTAAATTAATCTGTGCGGTAAATGGAAATATTCCCCGTAGAGGATTGTTCTGGTTATTTATTTGTTAAACAAATTCCCAACCCCCAGGGTTTGCTTTACTCTATTCAGAATAATTGTATTTTATGCATTATTAATGCTTTTACGTAGAAATGACATAGAAGTTACACTTTAGGCGAGAATAAGCATTGACCAATATTTGGCCTTAATATTTGGTTGTACATATTAAGTTTTATTTATGTTATAGGAACTCTTAAGTTAAAGGGAATGAGGAATTAACTATTGATATTATGTTAAAAAATATATTTAATCAAAAATTTATAAAGAATAAAAAAAACTGTTTTATTAATTATGTGAGTAATGCACAAAAATTGCGAAAAAATCTGTTTGTAATATGTATGAAGTCTTGATCAGAAATATGGCTTATGCCTAGGAAAAGTTAGATTATAAATTTTTCAACTCTGAATTGAGTTTCTTTCGGAAAATATTAAAAGTTTGGAAACTACAAAATCGAATCTGTCGTCTATGAACGGTCACCTTACTTAAATGTGCATTGTTAATTTCACACTTTCTCAGATCTGAACTGGAAAATAATTAATTTGTTGATGCATTATCCGACAAGTTGGATAATGATATTATGCATTCCAAAACAATTGAGAAATTAAACAGTTTATCAAGAGTATGAATCTCGAAAGTTTAAAGTATTTTTTTAAATATTGAGAGGGTGATACATATTTTTATGCATTTACAGTGGATACTTACTTCTCATAAAAATATATATTATGTTGTATAAATATATATTAAATAATGTATTTATTATATTTACCACTCGAGCGATGGATATACCTCCAAATATTAATACAGAAACACATACTGTAGTTTAAAGCCAATTAATCCATCTAGATTTCACCATTTTTCCCAAATTTTTAGGTAATATTAATCGCTAAATTTATAATTCATAAAAATCACTTACCCGAATTTGGGTAGCCGTCGCTCGAAAGGTTAAAGGAGCGGCTAATAACAGCATACAAAGAGAAACTATTTTTATATTTCAAAGGATTCAGGTATAACTTATGTTAATTTCCTGTAATAATTATAAATGCAGGTCCCCACAACTGTGGTAAAAAGTTTTTTTCCATGTGAAATTTGATTTACATGATATTAGAATTTCTCCGCATAAGTGTTTTTATTTAATAATTCAATGTAATACTGTAGAAAACCTGATAATTTTGTAGTAGTGAAATTGATGACCTACAATTAATATTTATTTATTAACATAATGTGTAATTTGGATTTAAATAGTACCTATCGCTACATCACCATTTTATATTATGCCTTAATTTTGTTTAGCTTTATCAGTGATTGTTCACATAAAATAAAATATCCATTATTATAATTTATCTCGGGTCTTTTATTTCCCAAATCAATTTATTTTTTCAGACATGGTTCCACCCAATATCACAGTGATACCCCTTGTATAAGGTTCTAATTCTGCCATTACACACATCTGTATTTTACATCAGTTACATAATCAAAAAAAAAAAAAGTCACGTTTACCAACCATGCACCGGTGCCGAATGGATAAATATTAATAGTTCCTTGGAGCTTCTTCCTTTGAAATACCGATAGAACGAGGACAGCATTCCCACTTGACAATTGTGCTCCATAGAATGCAATCCGTTTGATAAGACCAAAGAGGAATATAGATATAGTCAGCATTGGTGTTGGAAGTATGAGCCACGCATAGAGGATCATTGTCCGATGTGAGATATCACGGACATCAGTCGGTTACAAGCGCTCGCCGAGCATTTCAAACTGAGATATTGTACAAGTCATACTGTAAAATATAGGGAAAGCAATACCTTTCATTTGTAATAAGAGTTTCAGTAGTCGTGTAAATTGACTTATTAATGTCAGTCACCTTTGACACGGTTATTGAGTTCGTTCGCAGTCGGAATGATTCGGGCAACATCGACAGTCGTCACACCCCCCTTACTACTTCCCGCACGGGAACAATATTTCACACCGATATTGCAAGGAATGTAGGCTCCATTTATATCTAACTCAATGGTTAACCCATTGACATCCGAATTGTTTGGCTAAAAAATTGTCCTTCACATCCAAATTAATTTTGTACCAAAAATTTAAGTGCAGTGGTGTACTAAATCTTACATAACTTTTAAACTAAACATGCAAACGAAACAATCTTTTTTAATTTACTTGTGCATTGAATCAAGGTATGTAAAAAATGTATGCATTGTTTAGAAAAAAATAATAATATGATTAAAAGAGGATATGAAAATTTTTTTTTTTCAAAAACCAATTTTTTTTACTTAATTTTTTATAATTGGATTAAGAAAAGTTGTACATTAATCATACTTATTACCATAATATATATTTTTTGCCATTTGGGCTCTTGTTAGCCGCCCACCATGCGTTTTACGAACAAGCTTGTCAATTCCCGAACCACACAACATTTTGAAAAAAATCAATGAAGCTGAAATATAACAAAATTTCAATCGTAAATACCAGGAAAAAATTGTATCAACGGAGTCCTGCCAATTACTACGAATTAAATGCTTAATTATCTACAGAGCGATTGGCATTTAAAATTTTAAACACAGATGTCAATAATGTATCCCTTTTTCGTTTTTAAGACGACAGACATCAGACCCGCCGGGACAGCGTCGTTTGATTTTAAGACACATCGCCGTACACACGCCGGGACGGCGTCGTTTGAGGCCAATGGGTTAAGACAGGGGAATCTATCAAACGTACAACCCGATTCACTGCGTCAAGGGTTGTAGAGCTCCAGACCAGAGGTGGCTGCCAAATCCAACAGTGTTTGGTATGTAATGGTGATTTATTCAAAGTATGTACTATGTGTATTATGTCTTTCTCGCGCGTCCCTACTTTTTCTACCATTGACTACTGATTACCACAATTTTACAGTTAAAAAACAACATTTTATCAAAGTTGATTCGTCTCGTATGAAGAGATATAAGTGTGAGGAAAATAACTTACATTTACCAGAAAGTGATATTATGTACCTAATGAAAAGTAAAAGAGATCGTTGCTTTCGTACTCTAACTGGACTTCGAGGTACGTCTAACCTTGTTAAATACATTTTCTGTGAACCTAAAGGCCTACCTTTCTAATTAAAGTACTTAAGCATCTTGAAAGTACCTATGCCTACTTATGAAAAATTTCTACAAATTAAAAATGTCATTATTGTGGTGTTCCATTTATGAATGACCATTTGTTAATTTAGTTTTTTTTCAATCTTTTCTGAATTGTTGAAATTTTTGGTCTTTATTTCTTTAATTTTTTTAAACTCTATGATTTTTTTTTACTTTTTCACAACTTTGTAAAGTTTTTGAAAATCTGTATGTAAAAAGGTAATTCTTTTTTTTATTTTTAACTGATCCTTTGAAATCATTTACTTCCATTTCTGTACTAATGGAATAAATTTAATTGTTTTTAGATCTGGCAGCAAATTATCATAAGCACTTCGATTTAAAGACAAGTTTAACATCAATATTGTAGAAATAGTCTGACAACATAAAATTAAACAAAATGGAGCAAGGAGACCGTAAATCGTGCACATGTTTGCAAAAGGCTTTTACGGAAACGAAAACAGCCCCATCAAAGTAATTTGAAAAACAAAATCATTAAATACCTTTTTACGATTTTGGTATTATGGTAAATCAAATTTTAATTTATGTTTTTGTTTGTTTTTTTTTGCTAGAAAATGCTCATGTGATAATGTAGAAAGGATTTTAAAGATTAAACATTCAATTAAGTCCAGATCGACAAATGTAAATCCATTGGCTTTGCCATCTAAGCGACATGCCCTCAGTACTTGGAGGGATAACAATACTGTCATGCCCCCTGAAATGGTAAGTCCCAAACAATTGAAAGGTAAAGGTTAATTATAACTATATTTTCATGTGTGTCATTATTAGTAAATTTTGTAGAAAATTTTAATGCCACATGATGTTACAATATATATATATATAGCGCTCTAGAAATTTCAAAGTGACAAGTATGTCAATTGTGCTGCTTTCGATTTCTTAGTTTTAGTACGAAACTGTCACGCCTAGTATTACATTGTGTGCTACGCTACCCCTAAGTAAATTGCCTTAAAAGTTGCCAAAATGACATCGTATGCAGAGATGTGCTTTATTTCAAATAAATCCATTTCAAATGGAAATGCAAAATGCAAAATGGGTATTTTCCATTTTGCATTTTAAATGCTTTTCTAAAAACCATTTTGCATTTTAAATGCTTTTCTCAATGCATTTTCCATTTTAAATGCATTTTTGCAACATTATTCCTACTATCTCCACTCATCTTTTTTTCATAAGCCCCAAATATCAGTCGTTCCTCAACCTCGCTATGAGAGATAATTTACATTTGTCAAGTTGCTCCCTGGTAGGAGCCCTGGCAATTAAGTGATACCATTACAAAAAATACTTATTCAAATACTGAACATGGGGTCATGACGATGTAATATTAAATGTTAGATACACCTTTGGGGTGAAAAGCCATTAAATTTATTAAAAAAAAATGTTAGATAGCAATTTCTATGTTTTTACGCTGGCAACATTAGTACCGCGCAAATTTTTTGTGGTTTCATAATCTGTAGTCGTGGTGTTTTTTAATTAACCATCATGTAATATGTTTGTTCTACATTGATGTCCATTATTAAATGACAAAATTGTTTAAAAATTCTATAATTATTTGACCTGGGAAACCATTTTGCATTTTCAATGCATTTTGAAAATAGGTATTTTGCATTTTGCATTTGAAATGCTTTTCTAAAAACCATTTTGCATTTTGCATTTTCAAATGGAAAAGTTTTGACCCATTTCCATTTTGCATTTCAAATGGTTTTGGGTACCCATTTTGCACATCTCTGCTCGTATGTAATGAGAAAGTGTTTTAATTACCCAGCAAACATTAATAAAAGCCAAGGAATAAAATTTCATTTGTAAATACACACAAATTACTTATTATTATTATCGAACATTATAAATAATACAATTGTTTCCCGCCTGAAGATTTTATGCAGCATTAGGGAAAATGCAAGGCAAACTAGAGTACAGGTCTTTGTGCCAAATTATGAAGTCACTAAGTAATTACTCACTGCTTAAAATAGTCTAATAACTCTGTTTTTTTATGCTTGCAAAAAAAAACAACACACAAATAAGCCGTATCAACAACAATCGCCGCCATTTGTAAACAGTCATTGCTCTATTATGGCACGGCACTGAGTTGACCACTTGACACCTCAAAATCCGTTAGGCGCCGAGGTAGTATTCGACCAAAGATATTAGAAGAACGAGATGTGCTATGAGCAGTTCGTGCTGTGTGGAATTGTTTTGCCGAATGTCGCCGGTTTTGTTCACCAATACTACTGCACACCTTCGCTTACGCTAAGGTAGCCGCACTAATACATGGAACAGATTTCTGTACGTACACGTCCCGATACCGTTCAAAGTACCCTAATTAGGTAGTACTCCGCCTACGGTCCGACGGACAACATAGCATATCTCGTTCTTCTAATATCTTTGTATTCGACGCATCTTTTGAATACATAAATGGCATCCAGTCCTATTGTTTATTTAGTTCATACACCAAATTTTTTAGAATGTCTGTCTTCATCATAAATCAACAACGTTCGATTTCTTTCATTTTAATGGATTTTATGTGAAATATTTTCATTATTTTATGTTCATAAATTATGGAAGTCGAAAATGAAAAAAAACATAAGACTTTATTGTTTTTGCTCATGTATACAGCAAAGTTATAAACCTGCCACTGCCACCAAGTACTATATAAATATATTTAATTATTATTTGCCACCATTGGTTTGGTTAACCTATTAGGGAAAATGTTTGCAGAAAACTCGACCCTCGACGACGGAGGTGCTGTTCCGCCGTCGGTTCCTCACTGCGGCTTCTATATGAAAAAGCTGAGGATCCGGCATAGGGATGTACTCCACGTTATACGGGGGCTCGATGTTAACAAAGCTAGTGGACCTGATGGAATACCTGCCCTGGTATTGCAGAAGGGTGCTGCGGAAATAGTTCCAGTTTTGACAAAGCTCTTCAAAATGTCCCTGAAGTGTGGCACTGTGTCCTCTGGTTGGAAAAAAAGCGGTCATTCACCCTATTCCCAAGAAAGGTGACCGCTCCAACCCGGCCAACTACCGCCCCATAGCGATCACATCATTTCTGTCCAAATTGATGGAATGTGTGATCAACGACAAACTGCTCACATACCTCGAGAAGAACAAAATTATCAACGACCGTCAATACGGATTCCGTCGGAACCGCTCTTGCGGTGATCTTCTCGCGTATGTGACGCATGTTTGGGGGCGGTGCCTGGAACGTCACGGTGAGACCCAAACGGTCGCACTAGACATATTCAAGGCCTTTGACCGGGTCTGGCACCGAGGACTTGTCAACAAATTGCCTTCTTACGGACTTCCCGCATCACTGTGTACGTGGATTGCTGACTTTTTAAGGGATCGATTCAGGCGGTTGCTGACGGTTTCACCTCTTCCTCACACTCTATAAACGCTGGCGTCCCACAGGGATCGGTTCTGTCTCCGACTTTGTTTTTGTTGCACATCAATGACCTTTTGACATGTGCACGGATTCATTGTTACGCGGATGACAGTACAGTTCATGATAGCTTTTTGTTTGACAAGCCCCCAAAGGGCACACAAACTCCAACGGCTCGGAGGGCTTTGAAGCAGAGAATGGACGGTTATCTCGAGAGTATTTCCTCCTGGGGTAAAAATAATCTCGTCGAATTTAATGTTTCAAAGACCCAATCCTGTCTGATTACGTCTAAAAGGGATCCAAATGATAATCTAGTCTCCTTCAACGGAAGCAATCTTCCGAACAGGCCTTCCATTGATATGCTTGGTGTAACTATAAGTGACCAGCTCAGGTACGGGGGCTCCATCGAAGCCAGAGTAAAGTTGGCCTCTCAGAAGCTGGGCGTACTGTACAGGGCCCGCAGATACTTTAATAGTACACAACTGCTGACCCTGTACAAATCGCAAGTGCGCCCTACTGTCGAATTTGGCAGCCATCCTGGTCCGGAGCCCCTAAATACCTGAAAAAAACCCTTGACTCTGTGCAGAAACGGGCGGTCCGTTTGATAGATTCCCCAATCTTAACAAACGGACTGCAATCTTAAGAGCACAAGCGTCAGGTAGGTATGCTGTCCTTGTTCTATCGGTATTACAATGGAAGATGCTCTGAGGAACTAGCGTCATTGATCCCTTCGGCACCGGTACGTAGTCGGGATACACGCCAAACGCGCGCCCATCATTTGTACACGGTTGACATTTGTCACATGAGAACGGGTCGCTTCTACGATTCGTTCTTAAGTTCAACAGCTCGGATGTGGAACGAGCTGCCGGCCCCTGTGTTTCCTCCCTCCTACAACATGGGACTCTTCAAGACCCATGTTCACTCCTTCCTCTCCACACAGCATCCCCAAAGATGACATAGGCCCTGAGGGAAATTATCTTCAGGGCCTCCTGTGTGGAGTTAAAATAAAATAATTGGTTGTAAGGTATGCAACACGTTACAATAGCGCCTCTAGCGGCCAGCTTTACCAGCCAATACAAATAAACACTGCCAATATTTTACTGGAGTTGTATGTATTATTAATATTCTAGGATATATGTTATTAGTTCACAGGGCAAGAGAAGTGAAAAAAATTATTATTTGACAGATCTAAATTCAAATATTTATGGTTTGTTAATTTTTGCGTGGCCATAAGTAAAAATATTTTGTAAGTAGGTACCCACCTCCCATATTAATTTATTTTGTTGTTTTAAGATTGAACATTTGAAAGGCATTGTTAAAGGAGAGTACATGGGTGTGGATGTAAGCAAATGCAAAAGGACAACAGCTGCTAAAAAGCCACCCAAAAAATGGTATGTTACTCTTTAATTTTTTGATATTGTCGTGCCCCTGAGAATTCTTTTACTTATTTATTAACAGCCCTTTTAAGGGCTTTTACATTGGAATAGTTAGTAAAATTACATACAAGGGGATTCTAAACCATATTGAAAAAATAATATTTACAATTGTGAGAATACACTATATTTCGTTTTCCTTCGTAGCATATTTTCAAAAAAGTCTATTTATAAATCCTGAACGAAAAAGAAATTTCGAAAATGACTAGATAATGAAAAAACTAATTTAAGGTAGAAGGTTGATCCAATTTTTTTTTAAATGGGCTTCAGTTCCACATTTCACTACATAGTTTTTTTATGTAATTATTATAAATAAACTGCCCAGCGATAATTTTTTGTGTTTGTGATAAATTGAAGATGTCCACTGACTCAGAAGACCCTCTATTATTATCCTGGGCAATGAAGATATAAGTTCAGAAATATGATCCCAAAATTTCTGAACCGAAATAAATCCTGTCTTTTAGTATTAAATAATGAAATCCGAAAGCTTATCAATGAAAGCAATTCTGAACTAAAATGTACCATATATAATTTTATGTACACCGAGTCAGTGAAAATCTTTCAGTCTGACAATAAGGAATTTGAGTGAAAAATATTGTGGCCTAGAAATCTTATATTCATATAGATATAGATCTACAAACGTTGTTTCTGAATTTATAAGTTTTATTATATATAAACACACATAATATTAATAAATAGTCATTTAAAAATAATTATAACCGTGAGACGCTCAAACTTCCCATGATTGGTCGGCGAGTTCTGACCTCACTTGAGCCGCTACACCACGAGTTCGCAGAATGCGTGCATTAAGAATTGGGACTATTTTGCGCCAAGCTGCACTGCGTACACTTGCACATGGGTCATTATATGTAATGTGCTGCGGTTTACGAATGATTTCAAAAGAATTGATGTTTTTTGAAAAGCATGCAAAATATTTAAATTTTGTGTTTTGTTTTCATACTGAATACATACACGTGTGGGATTGACCTTACTGTTAACAGACAAAACCGAGGTACATATGATGTCTCGCATACCCCGTCAGATTACAATCATTTTGGCATGTTTTGATAAACATAAACTTGTTTTAAGTATCCAATTGACATTTTTGTAAAAAAAAATTAAAATACTTGTATTTAAGTTAGAAGGTGAACATTTGTAAAAAAAAAAATTATTTACTAATTCATTATTCTGAACAAAACACATCATTTAGAATTTTGTGTAGAAAGTTAGTGAAACTCCTTCTGTCTTGCCAGAATACCCATTATAACACAGAATGCATAAAAAAATATTTTGTATTTTTCAATAGATTGGTTTATAGATCATTTGAAAGCTCCACTCCACGGAAATCTTTTGTAAAAGACGAAAAATGTATTTGTTATTGAAGGGAAACTAGAGTGTACATGAATATTGTTTTGTGGGTTCTAAACAGAAGAATTTTTACCCATCTTTCTGTTAAATTTTTCGTTTATGTGAAAGACAGAGAGGTTACGAAGGAGCTATCATCGGTATGCCTTTAATTATGATATAACTACATTATTTTTAGTAAGTGCCCAAGCAAACCTAAGCCCAAAGCCGAAGTCAGAGGAAAATGTTGTCAGGGGAAAGGGAGTGATGGAAAAAATTCGTGTTCATTGGTATCATCTCTACTGAAAAAAATCAACACTTATGATATGAAAAGGTATTTGAA
Organism: Hesperophylax consimilis; assembly: GCF_061612785.1. Taxonomy (NCBI): domain Eukaryota; kingdom Metazoa; phylum Arthropoda; class Insecta; order Trichoptera; family Limnephilidae; genus Hesperophylax; species Hesperophylax consimilis. The sequence continues at coordinate 27,012,223 of NC_142838.1, forward strand.
GTCACAGTCGATGATTCTAAATATGTATGTAGTAAAAATCACGAAATCCGTAATAGAAGTATTATTTTTATATATTATACGGGATTCATTATAATTATGAAACTACCAACTGAAAACCTAATAACTTTTTACAGAGAAACAAGTATGACTTGCATTATATATAATGAGCTGTGTTGCATTATGAATGTTGATGTCAGCAAAACCAAAGATCCCAAGCAAAAGACCTTAATTCTAATGGCTAAAAAGGTAAGAAAATTTATCTGTGTAGTAACTACTAATAATAATTACTTAAACTGACAGAATATGAAGTTCCCTACACATTTTTAAATATAAGCAAATTAATGTACCGCAATTATTAAAAAAACTAAACTAAACTTCCCTTCAAATCATCAATTTTGTCGATGCTCCCAACCCAAGCCACGCCAACTTTACCACAATATTTTAGTTATTAATAATTGTTGACATGCCAACTTTACCATTATATTTTAGTTATTAATAATAATTGGATAATTTGTTGACATGCCAACTTTGCCATTATATTTTAGTTATTAATAATAATTGGATAATTTGTGTTAAGTGTTAAATATGTGTGCTCCCTTGAATAATAATACATATTTGTAACGGTTCTCTTAGCTTTCTATAAATCTTTTGATGGCTAGGTGTAGTTTTAAGTTTCTGTTTAAGTTTTAGAAGAAATTAAAGATGCAGTGTGGATTGTCATTGTGGGTACGTCAAGGTTAAGACGTGTATTTGATGCAAACAATAGTAGATGTAGTAAATATAATATTATACCATATTTACTTAAAAAATTAAATAACGTTGAAATTATTACCTTAAAATGTATTGTTATTTGATAACAGCTCAGTATCTGGATCAAAGAGATGGTGGAGAAAAAAGGAACCATAGAATGCGACGAGGCAGCTTTTGCAGGTTTTACTAATTTGTTCCCAATGTGTTGTATTAAGGAAGTATTTTATGTTTAACACGCCTCCCTGAATTTTCAGAATTTGCGAATAGCGTTATTGCATGATTTTGTATCGAACGTACTTACAGAAAATTGTAATAAAATTTACAGAAGCAGATGATACAGACTTTAAACATGAATTATTGGATTGCTTATGTAACCAAAAGAAGGTGAGAGAGTCAACTTTACAAAGATTACTATTTAATTTATTGACATTTCAAATATTTAATACATTTTGTTCAATTTTGGTTAAAGGTTCCACCAAAATGTCCACCAAAAAAAGTACAAAGTAAGATTTTTTACTCTTTTTAAGTAGCTGGTACCAATTGCAATAGTTTTAAATCTTTAATACATAGTAATAACAAAATATTTCTCCCATTTGACATGTTTCAACCAAGAATAAAATGTTAATTTATTCTTTCACAAACTAACTTCAACTAGGTATTAATTATGCTTGTGTACTTGAATAACAGAATCCAGGACTGTATTTTATGAAATTTTAATGTTTCAGGAAGACCAAAAATTCAAAAAGCAGTAGAAAAACCTAAAGAAGAAAAAAAACCTAAAAAAGAAAAAAAAACTAACAAACCTAAAAAAGAAAAAAAACCTAAAAAGGAAAAATCAGAGGAGACCAAACCAGAACCCCTGCCTGCGCTTCCCCCTGCGCTCCCTCCTGCACTCCCTCCTGCACTCCCTCCTAAGCCAAACCCCCCTCCTGCTGAACCTAAGAAACCACCGGCCCCTGTACGTACAACCCTGACACATAATTTACATAACTCTCTGTTAATAAGCCTACCTTAAAATTGAATTTTTTAGAAATACTTAATTTTAACCACAATTTTTCTATATATTGAAATAAAATAAAATTACACATGTCTCTTAATGTTTGCAGGTAGTCAGCGAACCAAAAGAAATCCCTGGTAAGTATAAGAATTAATTATCAATTAATAAATTAATAGAAGTGCATTCAGTGTCATTCAGTAGCCAGAAGTTTGGAGCTAGAGATCCATGATGATTGTAATCCGTTTCATTTATAAATCTTTTTATCAAAAACCTTCTAATTTTTTGGACGAAACATTCTTCAGTTCATTCCATCAGAAATATATTTGCCTTTTAATTGGTGCGCTAATAATACTATCTGTATAATATAATACATGTACCTACCTATATATATAAAGTTTTTACAGGGTGTCCGCGGGTAAAGTGCGCTAACTTCAGGAGGTGATTCTACATGATGGTAGAATCGTGTTTTTTTCAAAAGTCTATTGATTTTTTCCCGTACAAACATATTTTTGATTGGAAGATTTTTTCCATGCAAACAACTTCTTTACCTTAAAATGTTGGAATTTCGCAAAAAGTTATTTTTCTTTTTTACTTGTGCTATTGTATAGAATAACTGAATATCGTATAACTCCTGAAATTGTGAACTTAACTCGGGATAACTCAACTTTTTTACCTAAACTTGCAAACTTGAAACTACCTTAAAACGTTGGAATTTCGAAAATCTACTTATCCTATCATGTAGAAACACCTCCTGAAGTTAGTGCACTATACCCCCGGACACTTTTTGTATTTTATATTTTATACATAATCCCCTTCCTAACAAACGCGGTTTTATTTAATCCAGCTGTATATTGATAAATGGGTTATAAATTTTTTACGTAGTGAGATTGAATATATTTAATTAATAATATTATTATGGAATGCAAACACAACACATAATACATTATATAAATACATAGAAAATAGTATAAGGAGAATATATGATGCGAATGTGAATTGTAGAAGTAGTCAGGGATGCCCGAGGAAGATTTATTTGAATTATTTCATGACATGTTATAAATTTTATAACTAATAAAACAATTTTTTTGTAAAAATATAAAGATGTCCCCGTAAAATGCGCTAACTTCGGGGGATTATTCTACATGATTTTAGAAGTAAAATAGATTTTTTTTTTTTTTTGAAATTCCAATGTTTTAAGGTCAAAAAGAAGAATTGTTTGTATGGAAAAATAAATATTCCTCTTTGGAAATATATTTTTGTATGGGAAAATAAACATTGGAATTTATAAAAAGTTGTTTGTCTTTTTTACTTCTACCATCATGTAGAATCACCTCCCGAAGTTAGCGTACTTTACCCCTGGACACCTTGTATATTTTGAAAAAGCAAAACTTGAAGTCTAAGAGGATTTTGAAAGCATACAGAGAAATTGAAGATTGAAAAAGCTAAACAACGTGGATTATATTGTAAATATTGTAATTTTTATAGAGTGTCCGCCAAAAGTTGACAAGTGTCCGCTAAAAGATGACAAGTGTCTGCCAAAAGATGACAAGTGTCTGCCAAAAGATGACAAGTGTCTGCCAAAAGATGACAAGTGTCCGCTAAAAGATGACAAGTGTCTGCCAAAAGATGACAAGTGTCTGCTAAAAGATGACAAGTGTCTGCCAAAAGACGATCCTTGTAAGAAAATGTTGCCACCTAAAAAGGATTGCGGGAAGGAAGGCTTTGATGCAGAGAAGGGAGAATGCAAGAAGCCCAAGGGACCCAAGCTCTGTGTGTCCAGCAAGCTGCAGAAGTGCAGGAGTGCCGCACCCACACCCGCAGGGCAATGCTGCTACGATCCTACATTCAAAGAAATGAATATGATTGACGCCATCATACCTAAAAATGCTTCATTCTCTCCAAGTATGTACATAGAAATACACGGTGTTAAGGGTCGAACATGACTTACTTTAACCAGTGATTCCTGACAATATTGGAGTAAATAATGTAAATTATATTTTGGTCATAAAACAACAACATAAAACAGTAGGTATTGGACAGTTGGGTGTCGGGTCAGGGGTTGGGCGTTCACTTGGCTGAGTGATCAGTTATGACATGTGGAAGAATTTTTTGTTTGGTTTGGTTTTTAAGAAGAAAAAACTTCAAATAATTTACCGGAGACCAAAATTTTATTTACTCTAAATAATGTCAGGAATCACTAGTCAAAAAAAAAAAAAGTCAAGTACGTCCCTTAACATCCTATACATTCTTTTTTTTGTGGTGATTGCCTGTAGATCATTGTCGAACTTTATAGGATTCTGATAGGAAGTGATATTGATTGTCATGATTATTTTGTGATTTTGAATTTTTATGACATATTTTAACAACAATTATAAGGACGGGTTGTTTCGGAGAATTTGAACAATTATTCAAATTTCAAAGTTAATTTTCAAGTTCTGTGAAAGATTTTTTCAAGTTCTGTTTTAATTTCAGTTCTCTCAAACAACTAGCCTATAATGATATTATAACAGAACTTTAATAGGACTTTTACAGAAATTGAAAATGAACGTTGAAATTTGATGAATTGTTCAAATTCTCCGAAACAACCCATCCTAAGATTTTCAAGAACAGTTGGTTATTTGGAAATCCATAAATGAATGTATATTTTGGCACCCATCTTGAATATTTGTAATCTTTTGAAACATCAACATCAAATTGATAAAATTTGTTAATTAACCATTGTGACAAATTAAAACTTATTAATGGGGAAAACAAATATGTATTGATAAACTTTGTTACTGTAGGAACGGATTTTGATATTTTAGGTTCTTGGAATTTTTATAATTGTGTTGTTGTAAAAAACACTTATGTATATGTAATTGAAGTGATGTCTCATGACCAAATACCATGCTAAGTACTGTAGAAATACATGCGAACAATAATAAATATAATCGTTTGTTATATTTTCAGATGAAATTGGAAAATTCAAGGAGTGCGCTAAGATTTTGCACTGTTTCTCCGTTACTCTAGAAGTTTGGAATCAGTGGTTTTATGACATTGTTGAAGAGGCACAAAGAAAGATTCTTGTTAAAGCAGGTAAGTACATTATGAATATCAGTGGCCTAATATACATCGATTGGGAGTCAAAAAGCTCCTAGTCTCCACACAAATACGCAAGTACCAGTGTCTTTTTCTAGTCATTGACCACTTTCAACTGAGGAAAACTGCTTGAAATGGGCTACAACTCCTGTGTGAATAGTTCTGTCAGATTCCCTAGAGAATCAGAATAGTAGAGTATTGACCGGTGTGTGTGTAATCTAATAAGACTAGTCTACATAGTGACATAATCTAGATAATAAAAATAGTAGAGTATTGATTGGTGTGTGTAATCCAACCAGACTAGTCTACATAGTGACATAATCTAGAGATTTTTTTTACTATTTCTTGTGAAATACAGTGAATCCAGTAACGTTTCACAAAAAATAGATCCTGATTGATATATACACTGTCAAACAGAAAACAAAGGGTTGTAATCTTCTACATTTCAGGAGATAAAAGTGATATTTTGACCAGAGTGGACAACGACTGGTCAAATTTTAAAAATAAACTTGTGTCAGAAACTCAACAGTGGAAATATTACAATCAGTTTGCACAAAAGCTGGTGTCTAATATGGAACATAGATGCTCCTGTGATCCGGTAAACCCACTTTATTTAAATTATTTTATTTATTTAATAATATGTTATTAGTAGATTTATATTATAATTGCCAATCATTTTCTAGAAACAGAAGTTTCAATCGAAATACAAAATTATTAATTTTTTTAGAGTCAAGACAATATCAGGAAAGTAAGGCCAATATGTCCTTCGCTACATTACCAATGAATGCTTATGATGTTGTGTTTTTGCAAATAATAAAAGTATCATAATCTAATGGAGGTATCTGTTGGCTGTGATCAAAATTATTTGTTGTAGTTTTGTTCCTTGTTTATTTTTACAAACAGTTATATATTTTTAAACATAAGTTTATTGCAGTTGAGACAAAAGGACAACCATAACATATTTAATTCAAATCAAAAGAATGTTTTAGAAAATATATTTTTTTGTGTCCGGTGTTTTTATACCAATCGTAAACAAACTTATTTTAAATAAATAAAAATCTTAACGCTGGAAATTTTTATTGAAAACCAAAACATAAAAATGAAGAAAAAATATTTAGTCAATAAAAAGGAGTGTAAATTATTAAAATTATTAATTATTACATATAATTACATATTAATTATTACAAAATTATTACATATAATTGCATACTTAAATAAATTATGAACAGTTATATATGAACATGGTTAGCATGTCAGAGTTGCGGCTGTGCCACAACCTTCTCCAGCACCCCCTTGGAGGCAGCCAGCAGCACCATGTCCCCTGTCTTGAAGAGGGCGGTGGCCCCCTGTGCCCCCACGATGCAGGGCAGCCCGTACTCCCGAGCCACCACTGCCCCTGGAAGGCAACCACATTGGAATCAATATGGTGAACGAAAGAATGATGTATGAAAGGGAATTTATGGTGAGGAGCTAGGTGAGTTATAGAATTGTAAGTTAAATGAATTCATTCATGGTACAAACCGAATTATATTGAAGACTAATAAAGTAGGTAGATAGACTCTGTCTAAAAATCTGTTAGCTTAGAACTTTGAAATTGTTTTCTGTAGAGCTTTGAAATTGTTTTCTTACAGGTTTGTTGTAAATCATTATAATTGTTTGAAATTATAATGTTAATTAGAGTCGGAGTTTAAACGGGATCTTTCAAATGTCAAAATAATAAAATGACTAAATGGCCATTTGGTGGCTATGTCACACTTTTTTCTCACACTTTGCTGTCACAATTTCTGTGAAACAACTGGGCCTTATAAACATATTTATGCTGAGACATCACCAAGAGGTTGGCCTAGGTGGAATCAGGAACGAGAGATATAAACGTAACTTTAAAAAAAAATTAGATTCTTTAGTAGATACCAAACCTGATTTCATGGTGGTCAATCTCTGGACGGCTGGAGTACAACATAAAGAGATATCCAACTGATCTATATTGTAATTTAACTTAAGTAGAATGCTCTTGTTAAACTCCAAGAAAACTAGTTCTCATAATACAATAAATCGTAATCAATTTCTACCATGTGATATAAGTCCTCCCAACTCTGTGACGACTCCTCCCATCAACGGGAAATACGGAGACCAGCCAATGTCTGTAGCGTGTGTTATCAATATGTCTCCAGATTGCAATTGATCAATCTGAAACAAAATTTATTACATAAGTAACACAATTTGAAATTAGGCTTGTATAAAGCACTGTGCGATGAATTGACTACATATTGACATTATTCATTTTAAAAGTTGTAAGTATTAAATAAGTACCTACTAAGAGAGCGAACGGGAAGACGTAAAAAAAGTTATTATGTAATATTATAACCTCTGAAATGGAGGTGATGACACAGGCTCTTGCAACAATGTCTCCAGAGCACACAGGAGTTCCAGTGACTTTGAAACCTTCTTGTCCATCTCTGGCTATTTCAGCGTCTGGGGCAGTCAGCGGTCGGGCAAATCCCCAAACTAATTCAGAAAACTGTAACTTGTCCCATCGAGGGAAGAATCTCCGCCGGAGAATGGCTCTGAAAGAATTCAATTAATCAAATGTATTTGTGGTATAGATGCAAAATATATTACCATACCTATAAATACTATACCCCCTTGGGGAACCGAAGATCAATACAATCTACCGGTCACAGTAAGAATCGAGAAAGCAGTGCCTTGGATATATACATTCCTACTGTAGTGATGCTACGAGAATATTCTGGAATGATCGCCAATGCAAAACGCATTGTAGCGGGAACACCCTAGACGCAATGCAAGCGTTCGGCGTTCCTACCTACAGGTCTGAAATGTTCTCGATGCGCCCGGGCGGCTATATAACGAGGCGCGTCAAGATCTACTCAGTCAGTCATTAATTAACAGCTTTATGAGTGACCAACATGCGAGCGCTGCTACTGCTTGCTGCATACTGAAGCGGCTGACCACCGACCGCCGGTTCTCCCCCTGTCGCGCCCTGCTGTTACTTCACCGCGCCGCTACAGGACCTTATTTACCTACACCAGGCTCTACAGGGACTACGAATCAATACGGACTCCTCAGGATCACAAAAGCGCCCTGGCCCCGGCTATCATTCCTGGCCAGCGCTCACCTCACGCGCCTAGACCCTGCGACATCTTTGCCGGTCTGCGCCTCGGCCCCGCGTCATCGTCGCCGGCCTGCATCTCCCGTACATCTGCCGACCAGGTCTATCGCACCTTCGGCTACCTTGTTCACACTAGTGCTGAACACGTCCGCGAGTCCGGTCTCCACCAACGCGGTGTCGACTCACTGACCACCGCCTCGACCACTCCATCACCGTCATCGCCCCCTACACCTGGTGTCATCGTCATCGGTCCAGAGTCATCTCCCAACTGCGCAGTTCTACTGACTCAAAATAAACGCTGTGACACAACACACTATCATCTTTCATTGTCTCCTTACCTGATCCCCAAACTACAGTACAAATTAATAATAAGAAGATAGAAGAAAAATAAAGAAGGCATACATACTTTGTAATAAATACTGGATTTCTAGTATGTAAATATTTTTCTAGTTCTGTGCGGGTCATAAAGAACACGAGTTTTTCATCGGGCAATCTCCATTCCTTCATCATTTGCCTTCCTAATTCACGGTATGCCAATCTCATCTTGTGCACAACTGATATTAAAGCTGATTTAGTTGCCTCTCGCCTGGAGACAGATTTCTGACAGATAGGTACAACATACCTCAAAATTTTTCTTGAAAAAAGGAAAAATTATATAATATGGTATCATAATAATATTATGTACAGCTTTTAAATATTTGTGTGTATTAATTACATCATACATATTAGTATGTATATATATACATACTTTGTAGAATTTTTCATAGGAGAAACAAGTTTATTGATAAGTTCCTCTACAGAAACGGGAGCACTTTTAGTTTCTACAATCGGAACTTTGACTGTTGCTTGTAAGGATTTCATTAGTGGAGTCGGGTTAATGTCCCACGTGTCAGTAAGCATTTCAAACTGGAAGATAAATAAATAAATTTACTCTTTTAAATGTTGCACTTATAATTCTTCACCACTTATTCTTTCTCTGCCACTTATAAGTTTGTACCGACCTCTTTTATACACCTGTGACCATGTTTTTTTAAAAATTGTGCCAACAAATTGTGCACACTGCTGCAATTGTCTTCCAACCACTTCATTACTGTTTCTGGGGGTTGTTGGGAGAATTCTTCAGCTCTCCCTGAAGACTGAAGAGCCTTAGCTATTTTTTTTAACTCTTCGGGAATTTGCGCCGAAATCACGTCAGAACATGAAGACAAAATGGTCCCAATATCGGTATAAAGTTCTGTTGTAAATTCTGTAACCAGCAATTATTTATATATTTAACATAATGGAAAAGTAGTATTTTGTATACCACAATCCTTCTACGGGAACCTCATATGGGAGTATTGAGGTTTTGTGAAAGAAAAACTTACTTGATTCAGAAGTTGGGGAAGACCTAAATAGTTCTTCTTCATTTTTTGTATTTGATTTATCATGGAATATGTGAAAAATATATGATTGTGTACAAATTAAGGCACCCCGCAGACGATAGACTTTAGTTGTGGCCAGTAACGGCTCGTGACTTTTGGGTGTACTAGAGTGCTAATATTACAAGAAATTGCATTATTAATTTTTCACTTGTAGCAAACATTTAGTGGGTATACATAATTATATTAATTACTTTGGGTGAGTGGCAACTTCTTGACGAATCTTGTATTCCCTCAGTGTTGCAATCTCACGCCTGATATTTGGCAGGTTATATTTGCAAGTGCGTGGAGCCTAGGGAGAGGTATAGTATCCCGCTGATGGTTCACATTGTGGTATTTAGATTAACATTGACCATGGAAGTGTGGGCTCTTCTAGCCCATACTGGAGCACAGTATTTAGCTGTTGACAAAACCAGGGCAAAGGATGCCGTTCTTAGGGTGTTGGCATCGCATCTCAAGCTAGTTCCAGCTAACTTATTGACTTTGTAGTTGAGCCTCGTCCTAGTTTTGTTACTCACTATTTGCTGTGTTGCCGGTAACTCAGGCTCCTGTCCAAGTCCAAAGTAACTCCCAGATAGCGGGGGTGGGGGTCTAAAGTCCGAAAGGGGATCAAACTGAACACAAACTATGTTTGGTATTCGCCTGTGAGTTGCTAAGCTGGAAACCTGTCGCAACTGTTTTCGACCCATATGGCTTTAGTCGCCAATTGAGGAAATAGTCTTCCGTAGCCTTTAGGTCAGAATTAAGGGTCTCTTCGGCTCCTCTAAAGGGTTTTGGCTCGAGCTGTGATGGCGATAACATCTTCGCATGCAAATTTTCTGCCTTCAGTGTGAGGAATGTCTCAGGTGTAAATGTTAAACAGCGATGGGCCAGCACTGTGCCTTGGGCAAGGGCATTATTTTGAGAGGTATATTTTTTTGCTTTTTTCCCCCCTAGAAAAACCCTGAAAGTTATCAGTTGCTCAATAAGTCGCACTGTGTTGCCATCCTCTATCGTGTCGTAGGGTTTAACAAGGAGGACTTAATGCAACACTGTGTCATAGGCTGCAGAGAGATCTGTCTTAAGTCTTTTCTGGAAACCAGATTCAATGTGCCAGGTTAAGGCCTGGTCTGAAGCCAGCTTGTTTTTGTGGAGCGACATTCTGTAGAATTGGAGCTAGCCTGCGGAGCATGATTCGCTTTAAGAGTTTGTTCATGGTATTTAAAAACAAGATGAGCCGGTAGCTTTTCGGAACCTCTGGTGGCTTATTGGGTTTAAGGATCACAATAACTTTAGTCTTTTTCCAGATATTTGGTATTTTTCCGTATTTAAAAACTTCAGTAAATAGTTTTGCGATCCATAGTTTTGTCCATGGTCCAGCATGTTTCAGAAAGTCTGGGAGGACTCCATCAAACCAGCTGCTTTTCCAGCTTCGGTTGAAGAGAGGGCGATGCCTGACATCATCGGTGACGGCGACCACGGTATTAGGGTTCACAGGCTATTTTAGCCGCACAGCCTTCAGAGACTTTTTTGACCTGGTGGCTTATGTTAAACACACACTTTGCATGGTAACACGAAAACTTACATTTAAACACCATACATACTCACTATGTCAAGCAATTCATTGGTTACGAGGGAGGCAACATATATAATGCCTTTCAGACAACATTAAAATGAAAATAGTGTAGCTATATTTAAAAAAAATTGTTCAATTTTATGCTCAATATTGTTTTGTTATGTATTTACGTGTAATATAATTAAAAAATGTATTTATTTTAGATATTTCTAGTTAAATAAGTTATCTATTAAATCTGGAATATAAACTTTAAAAAAAACCTTGTTGTCGAACTACGAATTAAAAGAAAGTTTCCAAATGTCACCGCTACTAAAGTCTCTCATCTGCGGGAGGCCTTATTGTATGTTCAGCATCTCCAGTTTGATATTAAATACATTTTTGGTTTTGTTCGCGGCAATAAGCTCAAGTAAGTAATTTTGTGTACACCGATAATATGTAGGTACAGACCACTGACTGGTACAGAAGTGTTTATGAAATGGAAGCTGTACTTACCGCTACGCCCCTCCAAAATAATGGATAGAAATACTACTTGGGACATGGCACTGGCCCCACTGGAGTTACTATGGAAGAGAGAGTTGTCAGACACCTCAACTATTTTTCCTTCAAGATAGTTAAATATTTCTAGAGCAGTCTTTTGCTTACTTAGGTCCACCTCCATTTTCTTCGCATGAGCGACTGCCTTTTCACAGTTAGACTTATTTCTCCATAAAAACTGCAAAACCGAAAAGATACTGATTTATATTGATATAATTTTTCCCACAAGAGATTAATCACTGCGAAAACAGAAACTACACTTAAAAATGGAAGACAATATTAACGACTCCCAAATGAAAAATGTGAAACAGAAAAATATTCAGTTGCATCTAGAAATTGAACTCAGGACCTCGGCCTTACCGGGGCTTTGCTGTACCACTGAGTTGATTTGTATTATAGTTTGGGTAGAATCATATATAAAGATAGCTTCCAAAAAAAATATGGGTTAAGAAAATGTTGGTAGCTCTTAGTCGAAGTATGATACAGTCAAATATGACCTAAGGGGATAGGGTTAGGTTAGGTTAGGGCAAATTAGCTCAGTGGTAAAGATAAGCCCCGGTACACCTAGATGCGACTAAATTTTTTATTGATTTTTCTGGTTCACATCTTTCGTTTGAGAGTCGTTAATATTATCTTCAATGATAAAATATTAGAATTTGAGGTTTTACTCATTAAGTTATTCCAAAATATAAAAATACACATATTTTGGTATCGTCCGACGGGGTTTTTTCGCACAAAGGGTATTTGAGGGGAAGCAGTAATGTGCGAGGGCCATTTAGAAAGTAAGGTTACAAGGGCTCCTGTGGCCTGGGGAAAATTTTTGTTTCTAAGTTGGCGCACCTGGCGTGTAGGGGGATTCTAACGATCAGTTTGTTTAGTCCCGCATGTTTGTCGGCCATTTTGTTCAGTCACAGTAAATTCTTCCGATGGTGAGGTTATCTGCGCTCCCGCCACCTTCCATCCGTGCGAGATCCGCGTACGTTTTCGGATCATTTTTAACAGGAGGGAGAAGCTTTTCTGGACTCTTTAGTGACGGGGGATGAGACGTGGGTGTGTCACTACACCCCAGAATCTAAAAGACAATCACTTCAGAGGTGTCATTCATCTTCCCCAGCCTAAAAAAAGTTCATGACGACCCATTCAGCCGGAAAAGTCATGACATGCCCCCTACGGTCCCAAAAAACAGATGACAAGTGTTTTTTGGGACCACAAGGGGGTCCTTTAAGTGGATTTTGTGCATAAAGGGACTACATACCATTAATGCAGAGGCTAACACTGCAATACCTTAAAAAACCTCAAAAGAGCCTTTCAAAACAGCAGAATGGGAATGCTGAACCGGGGAGTCAGCTTCCTGCATGACAAGAGAGGAGCTGCTGACAACGCCAGGCTCTATGCGCGCGAGAGAAGCTGCTGACATCGCTTGGATGGGATATTGTGACCAAGCCCCCCTATTCATCCGACTTGGCGCCTTCGGACTTTCATCTTTTCACCAAACTAAAGGAGTTTTTCGGTGGGAAACGTTTTTCCAACGATCACGGGGTCGAGGAAGCTGTGAAGAAGTGGCTGAAAGAGCTGGCGGCAGAGCTCTATGACACTGGTATGCAAAAGTTGGTGCCCCAACCATTGAAATGTCTCCATCTCGACGGCGATTATGTTGAAAAATAGTTTAATATATAAGTATTCTATGAATTTCAATTAAGTACAACATTTTTGATCCTACATCAATGTTGTAACCTTACTTTCTGGATGACCCTCGTACTTCACATGTTCGTAACATGATTAATCATAATTATTTATTATTGATTATTTTTCAAATCCCGTTATACTCTAAAAAGCGTCCAGATTTACCCTGTTCAACGATACCAAAAAAACCTTAAACTTATTAGGTTCGATTTCCATCGCGGCCAATTATTTGTTGGTGCCACAAAAGTATTTAAGGCGATGCACTACGTCGTGTAATATTTTAAATTGAGCCGCTATCAATAACAAGCCTTACGTAGATGGCGATAATGTTTAAATTCCCGCTTAACACCATCCGCCTATTTTGATTTATGCAAAAAAAAAACATGGCCAAAAAGTGCCTTTTATTTTATTTTGTGGATGTTCAGGCATAAATATTTAATTTTTTTTTGATCATTTTATAAATAACTTAATTTGCCACATTATAAAATAAAATCATAACCGAAAATGGGTTTTTTCTTAGGAGATTTGAATTTGAACTTTAAACAGTTTTCATAGGCCTTATACATTATTTTTTTCTGGGCTTATAAAAAGACTTATCTAAAAAATACTCGATTTTTTCAAAGGCCAAGATGTATTCTACTTGCAGTATTTAATTAAAGCATCTGAAACATTTCTAGGCGACCATGTTTTCAAACCAAAAACACATGATTTTGCATTACTACGTATGGCATCGCCTTAACTAATTAACAATAAAAATATTTACTTACGAGACCGATATCCCTAAATAACAAAAATTTTGTCATTAAGCCGATCCCTTTATTCCTATAAAGTGCAATTGAGTGCATGTTTTCATCAACAACGACGTGCCCGGATATAGCTAGATCCATTGTTTTGGTGCTAGTCGTTATGGTTGGTTCGCATTGCCTTAACATTGACTGAAATAATTTTTACATTTAAATATATACATATTTCAAAGCTCATACCTCATTATGGAAATTACTAATACTTATTTAAAATGAAAAATAAAACTTACGTTATACACATTCAAGCCCACATGGTAGTTTGTGGAACTCAACATTTTCATGCCGTATTTGGCAGTTGGTATTCCATTAGCCACTGATATAGAGTCATTTAGGACTATAGTAATAGCTGATAAAGACAGAGGTGAGATGGATCCCGGCAAAACCTGTAAAAAAAATTATAAACTTTATTTTAAAGCGGCGTGTTGAAATTAAGTAAAGATCCAAACCAGAGTTTATGTATCTTGGGTTGAACCTGAGTTTGGTTGTGGTTCAGATGGTTTGCGCTTTTTGTGACAGATGGCAGGTTATCATTTTTTCTCCCTCCTACAGACTGAGATTAATAAAACGCATTGTAACGCCATGATTGATTCTCTTCTGCATTTTAACTTCTCAAAAAGGAACATCTCAGTCCGTTGGGAGGGAATCTAAAACAATTAGACACGGCGTATCAATAAATTTCTTAATAGTGTCAGAAACAATAATGTTTACCTCTCCAGTATTGGCAAAAGTTAATAGATCTTCTTCTGACATAACCGGTGTATCCGCCTCGTGAGCCAACTCAAACTCAGTCCAGTTGTTTAAGCTTGTGATGGGCCGGGCTTGGACTAAGTAAATTCTATCCTGCAAGTTAAGAAACATGAATGTAATAATGATATTTTTCCTCCCTACATTGAAACCTTTTTAAATTAAAGATTATAAACATCATTCTTGAATAAAAGGTGATAGGGAGCTTTTCTCTTTCAATGTACTTCCAATTTATTAGGTAGGCATTTGTAGTAAAAATTGAAGTGGAGTCATTATCTTCAGTAAAAGATAGTAAAAATATCAATGCACTTTAAGGATATTATTATTATTCGTAAGAAACATTGATTAACGACTTTCCAAAAAACAAATTTGGTCCAAAAATTAATAAGGTACTTATTATACATATATATGGTTTGCACACATGGAGCGTATGGGCGGAGAAAGGCGTGTCAGGTGTTCAGGAGAATATCTGACTCTAAGATGAAGAAGGGATGTCTCAGGAAGACATGGTATGATCATGTTAATTAGTTGGTTTGGTCATGTCTCATGTCAAGAGTATTCATAACAAAAGAGTATGCATGAGATATGAATGACAATGTGAATAAACTTAGGAGTGTGTGCCAATACAGAGTTGTGTGGCATTTCATTCTCTCTGCCTACCCCTGTGGTGCAAGGACTTGATGGTTAGTTAGATAAATGGCAATATTATCTTATTCTGGGTGATGTACTTACAGTAGATTAATAAACTGTTTGCAGATAAAACAAAAAAAAATACCTGTGCAATGGCCCATTCAATATCCCTTGGGAGTCCCCATAGATTTTCTTGTAGAATGGCTATTTTGCCAAGCAACAAACACTCTTTTTCCAAAAGGCTCAAAGATGGAACAGCATTCTCTTCATCTTGTACTGTCTGTGTTCCTGATTTCTTGGACTTGTCCAAAACAATTCTCGCTCCTTTCTTTCCAACTTCGATACTTTTAATTGAGAGGTTGTTGTGAATATCTCTGTTAATTATTATAGTATCAGGTTCTATTTGACCAGAAACTACACTCTGAAAATGTATTACAGCAAAAAGTCAAAACAATGTAAAATACATTATATTATAAAAGTAATCTTGAATTAGATCCTGATTCAAACCTTAGTTCTCATGTAAGCTGAGTGTCATAAAACGAAAACAAAGTTCAAGTCCAATACGTTTTTTTGCCATTGTCAAATTACACAGTACCTACACATGTATTTTATAAATTTTCCAAAACTGTTATTTTTTGTATTAAAATCTTTGTAGACATTACAAATCTAGCTTATTTAATTGGCATTGCCATTAACATTGGCATAACAATAAAAAAAAAAAACAAAAAAATTTAATTTAAAATTATTTTAATAAGGTGTTCTTCGAACTGAAAAAAATTGATTCAAAATATTACCTCTCCCAGTCCATGGTTGGAAGTAATGAAGATGTGAGCAGGGTTGCCAGTGGTAGGGTGTCGAGTGAACATAACTCCAGCTGCTTTGGCATCCACCATAACTTGAACAACAACCCCCATACCACACTGCACTTGTTGGCCGTGTTGCCTGAATCATAGAAAAACAATTATTCCAATAACGCAAAACAATCCCCATTCCAATACTTTATGCCGGGAAGTTTACTTTACGCAAACGTTACACTGTCAAACAAAACTATTTAAAATTTCCCAACGAAGTAGATGACGCAAATAAGAAAACTATTAACTAAGGACGCCACTTTTAAAAAAAGTTACTTAAGTACAAAAATTATTATTTGAATGATATAGATCTGAGATTCTCAAACTTTTTTGCCTCGTTGAACACTTTAAATTATGGAAATATTTTTTTTCCCTGCCCTGCCTGCCAAATACTGAATGTCAAATGTAATTATCCTTTTTTTATTTTTTGTAAGTAAATTCACCTCCCTTGCCTGCCCAACAACCGGGTGGCGATATAGTTCCCCTCTGTCTTTACACAGTGCAGACAGGAGCGCCCTTATGAGGTGTCACAAAAAAAGTCCATAAATCATGATATAAAACAGGAATTCCATTCTGAAGCTAGCTGATTTTTTCAAGTTCTGTTATCAAGCAACTAGCCTATAATTATATAATAACAGAACTTGAATAGGACTTCACAAAACCCAAAAATGAGCCTTTAAAATTGATGAATTGTTCAAATTCTGTAAAACATCCCATCCTTATAATAACAATACATAGTATTATTCTTATTACTGTTATTTGCTTTGATATTATTATCGGTTGATAATTATTATTTTTAGATTGACTGAAATTTTGGGAGTGTGTTGCTCCTAGTTGCCACTGTGTGTTGAGCTAGTTGCCGCTGTTAACGACTATTTTTTATTAATTTTTTAGTATAACTTTCGTTCTCGCTAAGGAAAGGTGTTTTCAAAATCAATTGATGGGGGTAAAATTGTGGTTTTAAACAATGTATTTGTGTTTATTTTCAGGAAAGACTTATATTTCTATCCATTTATGTACTTCATATTATGTTAAAATTACCTGCGATACTCCACACTTTGAAATGTGAAAAGCGATGACCAACACTCTTGTATTCCTTTGAGAACATCTTCGACAGATTTGCATCCCAAAATTGTAGCATTTTGACCAGCTGCAGAAAGTTCTTCAGAATCCTCGCCAATACCTGATTTGGAAAGGAAAAAAAAGAATTCAGAATTGTAAGTCACAAAAACAGCAAAATAATCCATGTGAGAGAACACTGAGAATAATGCAACCCCAGAGACAGACTAAGAAAAAGTTGACCTGACTGCCTGGAAGAGGATTGGAACATGGTAAGAAGGCCCGAGGACTGGAATTAAACTATGGGCCATAGCCACTTGAGGAGATCAAATAAGAACCTGGAGTTCAGCCCTGTGATGATGAATATTATTTTAATTAAATCATACTATACAGTTTTAATGAGAGATAAATTATTTTACCTGAAGAACGAATGGCAAAGTAAAGATCTTTAGGTGCTAAATCATCATTTTCAGATTCACACAAGTTTTCAAATGAAGATACAACATGTTCTTTCACTATGTTGCAAACTGCAGTAGATTCAATTAATTTTGTAGCCCTGAAAAATAAAACCATTATATTGCGTTCAGCCACATAGTTCCTGAGAATACGGCTATCAAAGTTCGAACCCAAGTATGAAATCGTAGAATCTGCAATTTTTCCACTAATAATACTTTATGCAGATATTAGAATCAGCCCGTAGAATCTGTAATTTTTCCACAAGTGCTACTTTATGCAGATTTTGATATTAATTCCACTTCAAACCATCATTCTTAGTACGAATCTAAAATTTTATTATGTTTGACCACATAATTCTTGAGAACACGGCTATTAAAGTTCGAACCCAAGTCTGAAATGTACGCCCGTAGAATCTGCAATTTTTCCACAAATGCTAATTTATGCAGATTTTGATATTGATTCCACTTCAAACCATCATTCTTAGTATGTATCTAAAATTTTATTACATTGTAATGTACGCCCGTAGAATCTGCAATTTTTCCACAAATGCTACTTTATGCAGATTTTGATATTGATTTCACTTCAAACCATCATTCTTAGTACGTATCTAAAATTTTATTACATTGTAATGGACGCCCGTAGAATCTACAATTTTTCCACAAATGCTACTTTATGCAGATTTTGATATTGATTGCACTTCAAACCATCATTCTTAGTACGTATCTAAAATTTTATTATGTTTGGCGACATAATTCATGAGAACACGGCTATTAAAGTTCGAACCCAAGTCTGAAATGTACGCCCGTAGAATCTGCAATTTTTCCACAAGTGCTACTTTATGCAGATTTTGATATTGATTCCACTTCAAACCATCATTCTTAGTACGAATCTAAAATTTTATTATGTTTGACCACATAATTCTTGAGAACACGGCTATTAAAGTTCGAACCCAAGTCTGAAATGTACGCCCGTAGAATCTGCAATTTTTCCACAAGTGCTACTTTATGCAGATTTTGATATTGATTCCACTTCAAACCATCATTCTTAGTACGAATCTAAAATTTTATTATGTTTGACCACATAATTCTTGAGAACACGGCTATTAAAGTTCGAACCCAAGTCTGAAATGTACGCCCGTAGAATCTGCAATTTTTCCACAAATGCTACTTTATGCAGATTTTGATATTGATTCCACTTCAAACCATCATTCTTAGTATGTATCTAAAATTTTATTACATTGTAATGTACGCCCGTAGAATCTGCAATTTTTCCACAAATGCTACTTTATGCAGATTTTGATATTGATTTCACTTCAAACCATCATTCTTAGTACGTATCTAAAATTTTATTACATTGTAATGGACGCTCGTAGAATCTACAATTTTTCCACAAATGCTACTTTATGCAGATTTTGATATTGATTTCACTTCAAACCATCATTCTTAGTACGTATCTAAAATTTTATTACATTCTGATATAAAAGGCAAAGATGTTAACTCTATGCTTAAATGTAGGTATTCGGTAAAATTACGTTGTGCATAAGTAGCAAGTTAAATACCTCTCACAAGCGCCTTTAAGGTTTGATTCACTGTAATTGGAGCCAACATCGGTAATGGCTTGCACCGCTTGCTGTAATTCCGGGTAATGGGTCAACTGGCATTCAAGAGCCCGTGTTGTTAAACAGAAGCCATTTGGTACCTCGTACTGCAATAAAAATCGTGCCAATATGTATTATGAAACTGATATCCACGTAACAAATCATTTCAGTTTACTTCTCAAGATAAAATTTGCATTTAAGTGGTGTTGTAATGGTATAACACCACCAAATAAAAACAAATTGCGTGGCTTAGGTTAGTAAGGAATGAACTTATCTATTCCTTGGTAGTCATCAGCCTTGATAGTCATCCTATAATAGGAGAGGACACCAGAGAAACCAGGTATTGAGTACACAAACCTACTGTTTAGTTGATTTTATGTTTTTTACCTGATCAGTGTTGACTGAAGCCAGCAGTGCCAAAGAGGCCCCCTTGCCCCCTACGGCATCAGGGCAGGTGGCCACTCTTTCCTTGAAAGTTGCGCACAAGGGGACCTTGGCATCCAAGTCATCCAAACTCAACCATTGCAATTGCTTTATATTGATGTGTTCCTCTAATGGCATTTCCCCTGTCAAAATAAATTCTGTTTTACTGTGTTTTCTCTTTCATGGTATGGAAATGCTGGGAATGAAGGTTTTATTCAGAATAATTCTCGAACAATTTATCGCTACAGGTGGCATGGGTGTCGGGAGGGGGCAGGGGGGAAGCAGCTGCCACTCCTTGAAAATATGGTGAGAAAAAAATAAGGAAATAAAATGTTTACAACTGGCGCCACAACTACAAATCTATCATTTTTTCTAATAAATGTGACATGTTTAGTGCCAGATACAGACATAACGCGTCGACTCGATCAGGGGAGGACATCCGCCTAAGCCCAGGATTCCCCAGCCTAGGGCCTTGAACCCCTCTAATAAAATTATAGAATGAAATTGTGATAGAAATGGTTTGTGTTATGCTTCAGGTTTATTTCAAACTTAGTATGCCAATGCGGCAATGCCTGGCTAAGACGGTCTTGTTAAAAACCCCCAAGCAACGCTGGGTACACGTCAGCTTGTATGTAAATATTTCTAGTTTATTCTGACTGCTTCTTTGTTCCTTCCCTGTAAGCTCTATAAAAAAAATAGAACTACACCCCCTCCCCTTAGCTTTACTTCTTTGTTTCATTTTTTGTTCCAATTTCATTATAATTTAAAATATTAAAATTCAGTAAATTTTTTTTTGAAATTCAATTAAATTTCTTCCACCTCGGTACAGGTTCATACAAAAAAATGTATTTGTATGTAATTATCTATTACAAATTGTTTGATAAAGACTGGATTTTAGAGTGTTGTTTGTTAATGAAACTTTACACCTTTTTAAATTAGTCACATGTTTATATAATATACATAATTTTTTTAAGGTGTTCAGTTACACCTTAAAAAAATTTACTTACCTACAACAAAATATTATTATTAGTAAATTGTTTTAAGGTATTCTTACCTCTATACGGATACCAGAGCTGTAAAAACCCAGACCCTTGATTTCCATTTATACCAGCTTGAAATGGTACCAAAACTATTTTCCATGTCCTGCTTTTGTAGGTTTGTTTTAGTTCTTTATTTAGGCTTATGTAAAGGACATAATTCCTGGATTTAGCTGGAATAGTGTTAAAAAATAGGTTTTGGATTAATGTTTTCATAAATAAAAAAATAACGAGCTAAAATTATTTATGAAAGGGGTTAATTACTTGATAACTTTATGGTGAATGATTTAGGTAAATCTGAGTCGTGTTCTCCAATGGTTGACATATTTAAATCAAATGATTCAAAAGCCTGTACGTCTCCATTTGGTAATCTGACATGTCCAAACTTAAATCTGAAATGTGAAGAATTGTAGTATTATTAATGATAATATGTGCCCCGGAGACCATCAATATAAAAAGTCAATTTACGTCATTGATGCGATATAACATTGTTAATTTATTGATCTATTAGAGAGTCAATTGAAGAAATTGAAGCAATTGAAGCTATTGACAATTGATTGAGCGAATACATGTGTATTTGATTGAGCGCATAAATTCCATTGACGCAGCGGAATAATCGTTTCGCAGTGCGGTTGACACTCGTTTGTTCAATTGCCCTATCTATCGAGCCCATCGACTAATTACATGAATGATCGAGCTCTTTGGAATTCAGTTTCATAGCGGATTCAGATTGGTTTCAATTATAATAGCATCATATCGCGATTGTTCAGAGTTACGGAAAGTGAAATCAAAAAATTACCACTGTATTCATTCACTTTAGGTAGGAGGGTACCTCGTGTACCTACTGTTTACACAAAACGTCAACAAAGCAATTGGGGCGAAAAAATATTGACAGATTGATTGAAGATCCGTCAATCACACTTCAACGCACATTGTCAATGACGGAAGCACATTAAAAATTGACATTGATCGTCTCCAGACCCCTTAATCTCTCAAAGATAGTTCAAGGAACAAAATAAACAATAGCTAAATTTATGAAATAATGTGATATGCAATATACAACCCTCCCGACATACAAAATTTGAATTCAATTCCTAAAAATGTTCACAGGAATTTTTTTGTCTGTGATTCGTTGACTGGTTCAGATACGATGTGACCAGTAAAATGGAGTGCCCTTATCTAATTGAAATGATATTCGTATTACGCAAGTTTAAGACTCTCTCATTCCTAGCGTTAGGAAACAAATAAGTTTTGACTAACTGTGTCAGGCCATTGGTAAACGACTCTGCTCCGATTTGATAAATGGTTCCCTCGGAAGCTGCCCCCACGATGGTCAGTGATCTCCGCAGATTTCCCAGTACAGGCTGCCACACCCTCTGTCTTAGACCATACATTGAGGTGGTCACCGTGTCTTCCTTCTCTCCCATTATGATGGTTCCACACATACTGCCATACTGGTCATAACCTCGCTTTTCAGACTGCGTTCTAGAAAATCATATGGAAATTAATGAAAAAACGTAATACCTATTAATAAAGTATACTAGAAAAATAAATTAAAAATCACAAATTATGTTATCTTACTAAAAAAAATTGATAAAATTTTGGCGGAGAAAATCTGTATACATGTCCAACTAAAACCTCGTGAATGGTTGGTTCTGGCGCCATGAATTTTAAACAGCTCTTCTGTCTTGAATTTCAGGGTAAAAGAAACTATTTTCAGCATAATTTTCGCCATGAACTACGGAGCTTCGAAATTTCCATTAACACATCCACAGACGGTGTTCTTTTAGATAAATATGTGATATGCCGCAACATACACATTATACAATGAATAAGAACGTCTTTTAGTCAAGGATGCGACAGGGGAGTCAATTTTTTTTAGTATTAGTGTTCAACTTGTCTATTTGTGTCACAATTCAAACACTTCTACACAATATGTAACAGCATCATCGACCAATGTATCGAATCAATATATTCCAACGTTGTCCGTCAATGGTAAATATTTACCTAAGTGCCGCACTTATACACACATTTTATGTAAATTACACATCGTTTCAACATAATTGTTCCAAGAAACAACTAATTATGTTTGGAAAGATGGTAAAAGATGCAATCAAATTCTATTTTAATCCAATGAAATTTCAAAATTTCCCTTATAAAACGACCCGTTTGCCGCCATTGAATATGGAATGTTGGAGTCATTTATGAAAGTTTCCATTCAATCTAATTATGCATAACAAACTAATAACCTATTTTGCGCATGTAAATAGTTGTTTCTTGTAGTTAGGTAAATAATTACCAAAATAAATTTTATAAAATACCTACTAAATCGTGTTTTCCATATTTCTCAAGGGTTTATCAAAAAAAAATAAGATTACAAGAACATTTTAATTCTAATGAGAGATATTTTGATAATACATTTTCTGGCTCGTGAAAATGTTATTTTAATGCATTGAGTTACGTATTTTATTATTATTTATTTCACCTTAACGAAATTTCGCGCAAAGCTGATTATTAAATTACTTGCTATAATTTATTGACATTCAGTAAAACTAATATTTTCACAATGATTCCCTTTATTTCACAGAATAAAGAAATTATAGAGTGCAGGTAAGTACCACTGACGTAAGAACGATATTTACTCTGTGGTAGGTACATACCTTCAACATACCACATGGTAGATATGGGTTCTTATGTAATTTCATTGTTCTGGTACAATGCATTAAAATGTTTAACTGTTTTAATTTTCTTGTGTAGTGTATTGTGTCACACAATACACTATTTAAAATTCATATTCAAACAATTATTCACATACATACGGGGTAAATCCGAATATAGGGAAGACCTAATATTCATATGTCTATGGGGAAGACCGAAAAATGCGATTTTGCGGCACCCTGGTAACATTATAATATGCACCAATTACCTCTAAACAGGGGCAACTTTATTGTGCCTCGCTCCTCCTTCAGCCGGCTGAAGCCGGCTAGAAGCGGCCAAAGTGTTAGGTTTTGTGGTGCGTTTTTTAAACAATTCTAATTTCTCGTGAAATTGTGAGATATCCGATCTTACCCCATCGTTAATATCTACAGATCCAGGCAAGCCATCGAATAGATTTCAAATTCTTTGTTTAGATACTTTATTTAACTTTAAAGTAGTTTAGGAACTCCAGACTCCAGTGCCTAATCTGACTCGGTTTCGGCTGTAGGTTTCATTTCGATTTTAAAGTAGTTTAGGAACTCATATGTTATAATATTATATAATACAACACCAAACAATTAACGATGTTCGCATATTGTATTGCGTGTTTGTATTCACTTTCCTTTTTAAAATGGCTCTTAAATATCTCGATTTCGCGCGTATAGTGACAGGACAGGGGGTTGTGTGGTGCGTTTTGTAAAAATTAAAATTTCTCGTGAAATTGTGAGATATCCGATCTTACCCCATCGTAAATATACAGATCCAGGCAAGCCATCGGTTTCGACTGTAGGTTTATTTTCGATTTTAAAGTAGTTTAGGAACACCAGACTCCGGTGCCTAATCTGACTCGGTTTCGGCTGTAGCTTTCTTTTCGATTTTAAAGTAGTTTAGGAACTCCAGACTCCGGTTTCCTAATCTGGCTCGGTTTCGGCTGTAGCTTTCTTTTCGATTTTAAAGTAGTTTAGGAACTCCAGACTCCGGTTTCCTAATCTGACTCGGTTTCGGCTGTAGCTTTCTTTTGGATTTTCCCCCTTGACAAATTTCCGGGGGGAGATCGGAATATGACACTTTCGATCTTACGCCGTTTCCATTCAAAACGCCATATATATTCCCAAACTTTCACAGGTACGAACGGGTGAATTTGCGGTGGTGGTGGTGCTAGTAGGTACAGGAAAGGTTACTCTGCGCCGGGCGGACACCGCTATTCCCATATGCAGAGATGTTCTTTATTTCAAATAAATCCATTTCAAATGGAAATGCAAAATGCAAAATGGGTATTTTGCATTTTGCATTTTAAATGCTTTTCTAAAAACCATTTTGCATTTTGCATTTTAAATGCTTTTCTCAATGCATTTTCCATTTTAAATGCTTTTTTGCAACATTCTTCCTACTATCTCCACTCATCTTTTTTTCATAAGCGCCAAATATCAGTCGGTCCTCAACCTCGCTATGAGAGATAATTTACATTTGTCAATTGAGTGATACCATTACAAAAAATACTGATTCAAATACTGAACATGGCCAGGACGCTGTAATATTAAATGTTAGATAGCAGTTTCTATGTTTTTACGTTGGCAACATTAGTCCCGCGCAAATTTTTTGTGGTTTCATAATCTGTAGTCGTGGTGTTTTTGGATTTACCATCATGTAATATGTTTGTTCTACATTGATGTCCATTATTAACCCTCGGTCGGGCGCAGCCGGCCTCAGAGGCCAACAAAAGACATTTTTTCCCTCTCCAATTCTCAAAGGCGGCCCCCCGCCCTTCCCTCATTTTACTCGCCTAACTTTAGGAACCTTACACGGCGCCCGTCTTCAGTCAGTCGTCGGTCTTTACGCAGCTCACTTACACCTTACACTCAGCTTCACAGGCCGCCTGCGCCCGATTGCATCACAATTTTGAAGGTGACCTTTTTCAGGATATTTTTATTTGCAGTTGTTCATTATACTCAATTATGCCTGTTCTGTATGAAGTTTATCAGTATCTTGAGAAATAAGTTCTGTATTGGACCCTGGCCTTTCAGGCAGAGTGCGCCCGATTGAATTATAATTTCAGTTTTAGGCATTTTATATACATATGTTTCTGCAGAAATGGCTAGAAAAGATGATCTCTCTCAACGCAATGATGCTGATGATATGGTGACGTTTCTTCTCGATGATGATGCTTCTGAAGATCCAGCTTTGGTTGAAGATTTAGGCGACGAGAGCGACATCGGACAACTAGCTCGGCGAAGCGGGCGAAGTCTGAATACAAGTGGAATGCCCATTCAGTTGCAAACTCGCTTCCAATAAAACACATCCCCTACAACACCTCAAAAAAGGCAAAAGTGTGGAATATACGTGTTTGAATCAGGATTTAGGAGGATGACGAATTACGAATGTTTAGGTTGTCATCAACCGATCTGTTTACTCCACGTAAACGCGCTGTGCCAAACCTGTTTTTCGGCTGCTGATTTGGGAACCTCATCGTCCATATCTTGCTACGGCTGCAGTCAGTAGAGACTACCACCTACCTTACCTTTAAATTTTTATTACTTTAAAACTTTTATTACTTTTATGGAGCTCGGTTTGACCAATTATTTTGAACACTGTTTTTGGAAAATTGTTTATTTTAGTTTATGGATGGTAATGTTTAATAAACTGGTTATTTTGTGTTATATTTGGTTTAATTCCTTTCTATAGATCCTAGTCAAGACTAGCCGACAAGTATTTTGTATTAGAATTAATATAGTGGAAGGTGGGGGCTAAAAATATATTGGTGGCCTCTCAGGCCGGGTGCGCCCGATTTCGGTTCGCCCATAGGTGTGCCTGACGGAGGGTTAAATGACAAATTTGTTTAAAAATTCTATAATTATTTTAATTGTTTGACCTGAGAAACCATTTTGCATTTTCAATGCATTTTGAAAATAGGTATTTTGCATTTTGCATTTGAAATGCTTTTCTAAAAACCATTTTGCATTTTGCATTTTCAAATGGAAAAATTTTGACCCATTTCCATTTTGCATTTCAAATGGTTTTGGGTACCCATTTTGCACATCTCTGCCCATATGTATTGTTATAATATTATATATTACAACACCAAACAATTTACAACGTTCGCATATTGTATTGTGTGTTTGTATTCTCCTTCCTTTTTAAAATGGCTATAAATATCTCAGTTTCGCGCGTAAAGTGACAGGACTTGAATTCTCTTTGCCGAAATTCGCGTGATTAATTACGCGACCTAAAATTTTTTATAGTAAGTAATGTACAGTAAATAAATCAACAGAAAAGACAGGCGGTAAAATAACAAGTCCGAAACGAACAATTGCAATGCCGAACACCTACATGATGACATATTTGGGTGCGTATAAACAGGAAAGCTTTCTACTATGTGAGAATTTTATAAAAATATTCTTCAAACCTTATTTCCAAAACACTGACGAACACTACGTCGATCTTACCCCACAAGGGGTAGATCGTTTTACTAAAATTTAAAATGAAATACCTGTTTTTGTTGTGCAGATAAACAATTAAAGTATTACAGGCTAATTTGGCAAAAGGAGTAAGAAATAAGTAAGTACTTTTTGAATGAATTCCGGTTTTGCCCCACAAATTTTCGACGTTACCATATAGAAAAATAATTTACAGGAAGTTTTTTTTGGCAGTTTTTTGGTATTTTAGCAGTGTATAACTCGATTATTAAAAAAAAATACTAGCATAATTAAAAGCTAAATACAGCAAAATAAAATTAAACCCTTTATGGGGACACCGTAGATTCTTCAATTAAAAAAACCCAAAGTGGACAAATGTTTCTTTCCCTAACCCCCAACGTACCTTACATGAATATTATAGGTACGTAGTTGAAGTTATTTTTTAGCTGAGATATAATAACAATTGAACCATTTGCACGCGTTTACTTCTGGTTAAAAAAACATTGCATATAAATTTTTCTCTTGATAAAAAAATTGCCTTGAAATGTTTTTTTCTTCTTAAATTGATTGAGTGGCGTTAATTATTAATACTAATAATGTTTATTTCAATTTCAAATTTAATGTTAATTAATATGAATACGAGTACATATAAATGTACAGGTATTATAATATAGGGTGTAAAATGCGTATTATAAAATAATACATTTGTGTAATAATACACATATGCAAGAAGTGATACAAGTAATAAGAAGTGCCAAAATTTTATTAACTTTTTTAATATATTGGCTGAGAAAGAAATGTACCTATATTTGAATGCATCTTTAAAATGAATCCGTCTTCATTAACAGATTTTTAGGCGTCGCGCGTCGCATCGGTTCAATATTGGTAGTTCAGCCGGTCTTAGCCCGGCTTAGTTTTTAGTTTTGTGCCGTGGTAATAAGTCAAATAATTCGCTATTCCGACCATATGCGCCGCGTAACATTTACACCGCGATTAAAAGTAAAAGAGTCTGTGTGTACTTACATCCCATCCATCCAATTGGGACCTCTCCAGGGTTCTGATGCAACGGCTTCTGCCATCAAGCTGACGCTGGAGTCATCTGGTGTTCTCTGGGGAACCGAATCTCCAATCCATCTGAGATCATCGAAATCAGTCTATTTCTAAATGTTCCATAACATGCAAGTTCGTAAAGTGTAAAATTGGTACTATTGCTAAAGCTCGGGTATTTAAACTCCAGTCACATTTCGTTGCTGTTCTTGACTAAACTTCTTATCCATAAAAACATTTTGTCAGTGGAGATTTAAACTGTCTAATTTTCTTGCTGAATCCTGTATAAGAAATGAAATAACTGGAACAATTGTTTTTCTTCCTTTTTTTCTGGCATCAGAAAATGGCACCAAACGCCGCTTGCGGTTGCTTCGTTCCTTTCGTGGCTCGGCTCGCAAATATGTAAGCAGCATAACAGTCCTCACACATCGCCATTGAGATTATTTTTCACAAAAACGGCGCATCATAAAAATACAAATCAACCTAATATTATTGATTACAGTGATCACCTATCTAGGCTTACTGGTTTGGACAAGAGAATGCCAGGGGGCTCGTTGGCTCAGGGCCAGCCCTGGCTGGAACCGTTTCGGAATGTAGGATTTTAGATCGTTTTAAAATCAATAATTATTAATGGAAATATCAAAATTAAACACTTTTTATACTGTGATCAAAATCAGAAAAATTAACTTTAAATCTCCAAAGCATTTTAAAGGTATTCATAGTTTGTGAAAATTCGTAAGTTTGTTAGATAAAAGAAAATTACTCACATAAAATTAAATCGCACATGTTGCATGTCTGCATCTGTAGATCCTGATTTGCTTTGTTTCTGAAGCATTCCATTGAAGACGATTCTCCAGCTTTGGAAGGGCCTCAGCAGTGTCAATGATAGTCCACCGGCTCTCCATGTTGAAGAAGACCCATCGAAAATCATTGTGTCATCTTGATCTAAATAATAAATGGTTAAAAACTTATCAATCAATTTATTGAGCATTTGAATATAACAAGTTTACTTAAATAAGATTATTTAAAAGAAATGGTAAGATAACAACTTTTCCCAACTTCTCCCAACAGTCTGGAGCCAGTGAGACCATAGCATCCCCAATAGGGGTATGTTGTGGGGATTAAAAAATGGATAGGGGTAAAAAGTCGATGGGAAAAAGAAAGGTTGCGAAGTACCTACCTACTTGGTTATTATACTCAGACTTGGTCCTAAATACAATCAAAGCCATTTCAAGTAACGTTTCGCTTCAAGGGGAACAGTTGCGTGGCCATTTTCAAACAAATTTTTAATTTGGATTTGAGGCCAGGTTACATTACCAAATTGAATAAATATTTTTTTAAGTATCCCGCAGCCAACTGGTGGTACCCAAAATTACTATCATCCTTATATTAGCTTAAATACTTGACAAATCATATTAGTATTTTACCTGTTTCTAAGTAGTAAGTTACCATTAATTTACTGAATAATTGGGATTTCTGTAGTTTAAAATTGCAGAAAACAGAAAATGCATGGGGTCATCCAAAGACCCACTTTGTTGCAGACGTTTAGTTTGGCATCTTGGCTTGTCAAGAGTTAATCAAAAGATGTAGCAAATATCTAGCACGGATTTGTGCTATTTTGTTTATTTCTGTTTCAAATTATAAAATACAGGCCATTAAATAAATTGATTCATTAAAGATTTCAGAAGCAATTTTGACAATTATTAATTATTACAATAAATAATTAATCAGTATGGTGTTTTGGTACGAAATCCAAATTTAATATTTGTTTGAAAAAGAGCTCGCAGCCGTTCCCCGTTAACAGCGATATTGGAATTTGGAAGTAGTCCAAAGGTAACGTAACATATAATATTTATTAAATATATATTTTTTAATATATGTGAAATAATCCACATAATTAAGCGATTTAAAATTTCATTTGCTCTGCCGGGTTTTTAAGCCGCGACCTCTTGCCGATCCTTGAAAGCCTACCGCACTGCCACCAAGGTCGACGAGTGCTCAAGTTCGGCAAAATCATTACTTTGCCATTTCCAGCATTACTTTGACATTTTTTCTAGAAATAACTAGTTTTGTTGCTGTAAGAACAAACAAACATCCAAATCATAAAAAAACTCTCCGCTTTTGTTGATTTTGAATCATGTTACCTAATCAAAAATACTAGAAAAATTGATTTGCTCTTACAATCCGTAATACTTATTATTTAGCTCACGTAAGCACATGTAGGTTGGAATTTGTTTATTTGTTTTTACGTATTGTAATTTGCAAAAAATGCGCCTTTTATCATCCAAATTCATTTTCTAACACTTCTACAGATGAAATCAGCAAAAAAAAACATTTTGTACCATAGTTGTGTGACATTTATTACGACCCTTGAAAGTAGTCCAGTACCAGTGCCTATAACAGATGTCATCGGGATTGTCATTGGGTGTTTGGCAATGTCTCCATTCCACAACGTATCTTCCCATCAGGTACCTGAGACTTCTTCCCAATATTGGCACTGAAGGTGAGAATACTGTATTGAAAATAAAATCAAATTACTCACTGGGAAGTTGTAGACGGGTCCCGCAGGGCAATGTCAGTTCCAATATAACGTCAGATACTCTGTGGGGCTTCCTTATAAATGTGATGAATAATGAATAGCCGTCTTTGTTGGTCCCAAAGATGGACAGGGAATCAGAAATGCCATGATCCAAGCTTAGGGGCTCCTCGGTAGAGTCAATCAGTTCTATTTCGTCTTCCGATCGTGATTTCTTCCATTTGTTAATTATGTAACTAGCATAGCATTTCTTTAAAGAGAAATTCCAATCTGCAAAATTTTAAGCCAATTAATTACTACTTTTATTCAACTTAGCCCCAGTTTCAACACAAGTAATTGATTAACAAGGAAGAATAGTTTCAACACAAGCAATTGAAAAACAAAGAAGAAAAAATTCGTTATATTTTAAGACAGTTTAATTGACTTTTTTAACATTATATTTTAAGACAGTTTAATTGGATTTTTTAACATTATATTTTATGATCGAAATGATGTGCAAACTGAAAATAGTTTCTGTGTTAGAGAAATCACAGACAGAAATAGCTGAGCTAATGGTAACCGGGCAACTCAGGACAGGACAGACAACACACTTAAACACACTCTTTAAAAGTGATATAGTCATGATAAGTGTTAGGTTAATTAGATTACGTTAGATAAGGTACAAAAACCTTTTTTATTATTTTTTCACTTTATATAACTTCTCACAAGAGTGTTGAATTGCCACTGTCCTGAGTAGAGCATGAAGAGCACAGTTCACGAGTTTTTACTTCGTCAATGCAATAAATACTTGTATAAATGTAATTTATACAAGTGTAACACTTATTTTTTTTATATATGGTGTATCGGCACGTACCCGACAAACTTTAACCAGCTTTTCCTTAGCATATTTGGAGTAAAAAATCTTATGTGCACTTTGCTGTCCGGTAACGTTTTTTTTTAATAAAAAATTTATTATTCATATTTTCAACACATGTCA
Source organism: Hesperophylax consimilis (assembly GCF_061612785.1). NCBI lineage: Eukaryota > Metazoa > Arthropoda > Insecta > Trichoptera > Limnephilidae > Hesperophylax > Hesperophylax consimilis. The sequence continues at coordinate 27,043,634 of NC_142838.1, forward strand.
CCACTGTTTTAACCTTTGTCAAAGTTTGAAAACCCATCTGGCAATATTTTATTCGAATTCCGTTGAATAATGCACGTGTATTGTATTATTATTATTACTATTGTACTATTGTTCTATTGGCGCACTTTTACAATCACAACGAAATGGCACGGCACCATTCGTCTCATTTTTAACTATTATTATTTCGTGTGTGCGAAAGAGCGAAGACGCTTTTCGACATACTTGCTTATAATAGCTGTTGAACACGAAAAGCAATACCAATGACAATGATGTAGAGTGGAAATTTTTATTTTTTTTGTTTTTAATTGAAAAAAAAATGCTACCGGACAGCAAAGTGCCGATAACATTTTTTACTCCAAATGTGCTAAGGAATAGCTGGTTAAAGTTTGTCGGGTTAGTGCCGATACACCCTGTATTAGTACCTGGAACTGAGTAGAATCCATCCTTCTTCTTTCCTGGAGAACTCAGAGCGAGGAATACGAACGAAATTACACCCAATAATCCAGCGATTAGAAAGGGTTCCACCAAATATTCAGACATATTCATGATCTCGCTTCATGTAAACCCTAAAAATTTCATGTAAAACATTACATAATAGATAATTGTACAAATTGAAATCGTATTTAACCTTCTGAATGCCAAACTTTCTCGTCTAGCTTAGGTATGCCTGAAATTCCACTGATTATTTACATATCTCTAATATAAAAAAAGTTTGTAAATGTTTTTGAATTCGTATGTGGCGATTCTATAACTCAAGAACTACTAACTTGGCAATCCAGAAGATTAAGGAACAAAATTACAAAAAAATATATATATATTCATATTGCAGACTTAAAAATAGTAAATAAAAACCGATGGTATTAATTCCACCACTTACGAGAATAATAATATTTTAATGGTGGAATAACTTAAGGAAAACCACAGATTGTAATATTAAATCATTGAACCAGGACCGGTTCTGAGCCAAACGACGCCTGGCGCCAGTTCAATGTTGACGCCCCTTTGACAAAATCAGTAGACGCCTATTTAGGTTATCACTGTAATCAATAATATTCTGAAGATTTCTATTTTTATGTAGCGCCATTTTTATGAGAAATAATCTCAACGGAGATGTGTTTGGACTGTTAGGTGTTAGGTTTTATCGGCAACTTGGCAATTCGGCCCTGATTATTGAAGACAATATTATCGATTCTTAAACAAATATTTGAAAAATCAGAAAAAGATACGGTCTTGAACCTTTGCTCTACCAACTGAGCTAATGGAACCCTATCTCATTTGGTAATATTTGACTGTATCATACTTCAAATAAGAACTAACAGCATTATTTTCATTTCGATAGATATTCCACATCAAAAATAAAAATAGGATAAATATGTTAATCTAAGACTCTGTCTAGATTGCATTTAGTTCGAGTTAAATCTTGCCAATTAAAAATATTATTATTGTTATGTGTGTTAATGTTATGTAGTTTATATTTAGTTAGAAAGCTAAATATTTATATTTCTTTAATTATAGTAAATTATAATTAAAAAATAAAATTAAAACCTTTTGTGAAATGGTTTGGAGTCGGAAAAAAATAACATACATAGATACAGGATGGCATCGTTGCTTAGCACCATTGTATACTATTTAGGGCCCTTGAGGTGAATATTTAATGTGAATACCCCACAAGAGTCCCAACTGCTCCCAACCGTCTGGAGCCTTTAGACTATGGCATCTCCGATTATGATAAAATAAAATATGTGAAAAATATTTTCAGAATGATAATAGATTAGGTATATTAAAAAAAACTTTTATTAGTTTCTGTGAATCGAAAAATAAACAAATTGAATTCATTTCGTCGGTTTGATAAACCATTTTTTGTTAATAAGATAGAGTTATCATGATTTTTCGTATTTATTCTGTAGGTACCTATTTGCACTTATCAATTATCGTAATTTTATATTGAGCTAAGTCCACTGATAATTGTTTGTAACTTGGGATAAGGTTTTTAAGACAAAATAATTAAAGGTTAGGAATTCCTAGAAAACATCAATTATAACTGTTGCAAGTGAAAGCGAATATGTTCCGACTTATTCTTTCATTATAAAATTCTCCACAAAATACTCCCCTGAAGTTCTTTGGTTGATTGACTTCCGTGTACCAAGTAGAACGGGTATATGGTCAGAAGGTGCTATATCGATACCACGGCGATATTGATAACATTATGTGTTATTCTTGATATTTGTTACTGCAAATATTTGCACTATTATCACTGTATTATTTTATATTTGTTTTTTAATTCAATATTTTAGGGGCTGTAGGAAAGTATTTATTAATCCGGGTCTTAAAGAGGCTCGGATTATATGAAGGAGGAAAAAAAGATGAAACTATTACGTATTACCATTTTATATTATTTTTGTTTTATTATGCACCTATTATGCATGTTATATGTTAAAATGGTAAAGCCCAAATAGGTGATAATAAATAAATAAATTGCTAAATGCACAATACCATGGGTCACCCTAAGTGGTTTGTATGACTTAGCAGGGGTGTCCGGGTTTTTGGAGTGAGGTTTGTCTTGGCGGCGGATACATTTTCCCACCTACTGCATAGCGGGCCGAATCGGGAGAGATTGGTTGAGGGAAACCTTTTGACCTCTCCAGCCGGACTCTCTCGACCCATTCCTACCCACCCCTCAAACCTTTTTTCCTTCCCAGAACATCCTTTCCATAAAATGACCCTCCACATAGCATCCCCAAATATGGCCCTGAGGGATTTTTTTTTCTCAGAGCCTAATGTGGATATAATGTAAAAGAAATACTATTTGTTTTATCTCACTTCTGTGGTTTATAAGATATGAGGCACTTTATCAGTCTCTTTATAAAGTGACAATTAAAATTTTTGTTTTAAACAAACCTAGTACAGGTAATATTATCCTAAGGCAAAATGAACGTTCAAGGTTGACATTGTAATTACAATGCTTTGTACCGTGAATGGGCATGATTCTTCTACACTGATAAGGGGTTGCATACCCAATTTCTATCGATTTATAACAAGTTTCTTTGTTATGCTGGAACGTTAATTATATGAAATTCCCTCGATAGAAAAAAAAGCAGCGAAAATTATTAAATACACCCTTTTTCTGATCATTACAGACTAAATCTGTTATTTAATATGTTATAGGCATGTAAAAAAATCATAGTGTATCTTTAAATGCAACTAAAGCATTTTACGATTAATTTTGGCTCTATTTCAAACGAGTCGTGTTTTATTAAATATTTTCACCATTTGCGCTTAATTATTATAGTTTTTTTTTTTAAATATGAGCGCGCTCCCTCTAACAACCATCTTTGAGCGCTTACCACGGGGCCTTAAAATTGTCCACTCTAAAGTAAATCATATCAAAGTGTCCGCTTCAAAAATAAAATTAAATTTGACGAATTTATAAAAAATCAATAATAGGAAAGCAGGTGGTATACCCAAATCAAGGGGACAAAAAAGTTTGGGGACCTCTGGTTTAAATTCGCCTATACATTTCTCTATGACCAAAGTTATGGTATGTTTAGTTTCAAGATAAGGTATGATTTTATTGTATGGCTAATTTAATATCTCACTACAAATGTGTCAATTTGTCAAAGTAGAACGTTTGTCAAGTAGAACTATTGTCAAATTTGAACGATTGTCACATAATTATAGAAAAAACACACATTTTAATCAAAAAACTTCTTTTTATCGTGAAGAATTTTTGGGTTTATGTCGTTTTCTTCATCAGAGCAGATGTTATTACTCTTGGCCATTCAAATCTCAAATCATATTACCCAAACATTATTTTTTTGTGTATGGCAATTCACCGTAAAGAGAGTGCTTTGTGATTTATTTTTTTTATTTTTTATTATCCGATTTTGTGTCCGGTTTAAATCTTCCCCATAGGAAAGAATAAACCCTTCCACACACTTTTCCACAAATGATCATCTAGTGAATCTAGTCAATCAACATTATGCAAGTATAAGCAAAATAAACACAAAACAATACAAGAACAACATGTCAACTCACCAGAGATCAAATGGGAAAATAATTCACCGATTCCAGATATTTTCATATCAGAGGGTTCGGCTCGGTAGAACTTCTAACAGGGCCTATAAATCCTACTGATCCCTCAACATAAATATATAAAAAAATACATTTCGTTATCCTACATGTATTTAAAATGACTGATTTTTGCATTTTCATGTATAAATTTTTAGATAGATCTAATACGCCTAAATTTTTAATGAGAGAGCTAGTTATAATGCCAGTAGCCAAAATAACGAATGGTAATATTTTTATAGTCTGAGAATGCCAAATTCTTTTTATCTCATTTATAAATTATTATTATTATGGGTTGTTTTCATTAAGGTCAGCACAGACTGCACACTGTCCACTAATTATCTGATAGAACATTAGACATCCTTCCCGAAATTATAATATTTTTTTAAATTGTCATCGAAGAGAATCATTGCGAGATACACGATTAAAGAACGAATCGGTCATAAAATATCGGGGTCATGGTCGTTTCGATGCTATTTATCTCAGTTGCTCCCGCATAGTTTTGAGATTTTGTTTTTGTAATAATTATTAGTCACACCTGGTTGTTCAAATCACAAACCTCATTCTAATTAAAAACTACACAAACAATCAATATATACACTCGATAATCAACAAAATTTAACACATTTTGAAAATAAAAATTTCATCTTGCCTAAATGAGTATCGATGTTAATTTTGAAATAATGGTTTAAAAAAACGACGCAATAAAATAAAACGTCCTCGACACGAGCGTTGTGATCGCTCTCCCGTCACTGACAACTTTATCATGTACTTAACTGATTTAACTCGCGACTGGACTATGTAACTGTGTAATTACGAATTGAACACAAATACTCACGAACATCAATCAGCAATGTCAGGACTGTTCAATTTTTTAAAAGTACCTATCTACCTCATAATAGGAGCATGCCGCATTAATACGTCTGGATACGTGCATTCAGGGCCAGCCCTGAAACATCGCGGCGTCTGGCGCAAGTAAGATGTTGACGCCCCAAAAAATGTTGTCAAAACCAGTAGTCGGCTAGGTAGTAGGTAGGTCAGAGGTTCCCAAAGTGGTCTATATGGACCCCCAGGAGTCGATATCGGCTTGTTGGGGGTTTATGTCAGCGAGAAAAAAATTTGGGGAGATCCACGAGATTCAAATTGGGGTACATACGAGCGGACCCCCATTTACCTCAAGTCAACATTTAGGAGTTCCGTAAATAACACAATAGACCTAACACAAATATAATAGACTGAGAAATTACTTATTTGATATTTTTATTTTTATATTTCGTAAAGTTGTTAATTGAGGTATATAAATAGAGTCTCGTCAGAATTAATATATTCAAGCAAAACATTGCACATTGGAAGCCTCGAATTTTCCTAGTTCCCCTGTGTTTGAAAAACGTCCAGGGTAATAATAACGTTCAACATTTAAATGCACTTCACACAGACTTCAAAACTAAGTTTGAGGACATTTTGACTATGGAAATGGAATGTTGAAGAATCGGATATCGTGTGACAAGAAGAACTGACCGGAATAAGCACTGACAAATAACTTAAGGGGCAGTTCTGTAGGGCCAGTTGCAGAAAGAAATTCCCGTTGCTTATCCTGCTTCATTTTCATTTGCTGTAATACCTCACAAGGGCGCCCCTGTCTGCACAGTGTAAAGACAGAGGAACTATATCGCCACCCGGTTGTTGGACAGGCAAGGGAAGGGAATCTTTTTACGAAAAAAATAAATGATAATGACGATGCACTACGTCGTGTAATATTTTAAATTGAGCCGCTATCAATAATAACCCTTACGTAGATAGCGATAAGGTTTAATGGGGGTTGTTTTAAGGTTGATTTATGCAAGAAAAAAACATGGCCAAAAAGTGCCTTTTATTTTATTTTTTGGATGTTCAGGCATAAATATTTTTTTTTTCGATCATTTTATAAATAACTTAATTTTCCACATTATACAATAAAATCATAACCGAAAATGGGTTCGTAAGTAGGAGATTTAGAACTTTAATGCAGTTTTCATAGGCCTTATACATTATTTTTTTCTGGGCTTATAAAAGACTTATCTAAAAAATACTCGATTATTTCAAAGGCCAATATGTATTCTAATCGCAGTATTTAATTAAAGCATCTGAAACATTTCTAGGCGACCAAATTTTCAAACCAAAAACACATGATTTTGCATTACTAAGTAGTGCATCGCCTTAAAAGTACCTCTTAAAAATATCTGTGAGTAATAAATACTTATTCCCAGTATAAAATACTTGTGAGTATTTTGGAACCAGGCGTTTTGGAGATTTGTCACAAGTACAAGTAAAGTATCGCATAAAAATACCCGGTACTTTTACTGGTTACGATAATACGCCTCTCCTCTAGTTAGGACTGTTAGGTGTTAGGTATATCAGCGCCTTGGCGCCTTGACAATTCGGCGCCCGGAGCGGACTGATCCAATTGCGCCTGCATAGGGCCGGCCCTGCCTGCGTTATTATCTTAGATTAATTATTTTATCTGCCAATCCGATCCGTCAGGTGCGCGCTTTATTTGACCTGCAACAAGATATTAAAAATAATAAGTTTCTACTTACTAACTTGTAATCGCATTATAATCGCATAAAAATAAACATGTAAGTACTCGTATATACATTGGTAAATGTAGGTACGTATTATCTTATTTATGTAGGTAAGTTAGTGAGTTGTACCAAAAAATACTGAAATATCGGCCCTATGACCCCTGTTGTCGGTATATTATGTAATATATAGAGTATTAGTCGGCTTATCTTGTCATCTTAGCATCTTGACTTGGGTAAATATCTCTCTTAGCGAGCTTAAAGACCTATTGCAATGTAAATACATGTAAATAAGCAGACACTTTTGACGATTCATGGTGATATGCGACTAAATCATCCAATTCAGGTGGATTCCATTTTTGCCTTGGATAAAATCAAAGATAATCTTATATTCTATTATCTCTCGATATGATGAATTCGTGTTTTACGTTCAAGGTGGAAAAGCGGAGAATCTCAGCGGACGTTTTCTTTCAGTATGATATTGTTTCGGCAATCGTAGATTTGTCGAAACTACTCGAGAAATTTATATTTGTTTATTTATTTATAGCAGCTCATAACACATTTTTAGCACGTAAGTTAGGTAGTAGGTACAAATACTGTGTGACCTCTTTGACTCGATACATAAATAAACCAATCACAGATCGGAGTATACCTCAGACAGCGGCGTTCAATCTGCGATTCTTTAGTACAAGACCAATAACATTTGTTATGTGGTCGTCGAGAGGTTTCGTGAGTTTAACGAATAATGTACTGCCTTTACCTACAGTTTCTGGGTATCTAGCACGATAAAGAATTTTTTCGATAACTTGTCATAAGTGGTTGGTAAGTTATCGACATTATTGCTAAACCCTTTGTCGATCGACCGTTCTAAATAGTTCTCATGAGTTTAACGGGACCGACACTATGAAATAATTTTCACAGAATTGTGTATATGAATTACCTGTCGATTTTAGTCCGGATATCAATTATTACAACATGTCCGTGTCTTCAACAAGTACAATATTTGTGCCAGAAAGATCGCGACCCTTCCCCAACGCGCTTCCATTAAAACAGCTAGCAGAGGTTTAAAGAGGAGGAAGATCAATATTTAGACAGCACCGGAAAAATAACATATAAGGACAGAAACCGATGGAAAAGAAAGAAAAAATGCTAGCACGATAAAAAAGACGAAGAATGCAGAGAAGAAGATATAGAAAACTAAATAAATCGAAATAACTATTCGAGATCTGATATAAATTCCTATTAATATTACTGACAAGAACTGTAGAAACTGGAACACACCAAGAACATTATTTTTTCGCTAAGAATAGTTTTTCAACAACCTTTTGAATATTCACATTTCAAATTACATCCGAAACGCTTTCTTTCGCGCGGTTTTGGCTTGTGACGTCTCAGTTCTCGACAGCCGCCTACTCCACGTCAGTGTCATAAGACTTCAGTTGATATTTTTTTAATAAAATGTCTGTAAATACCGTTTATAAATACTGTTTGGTACCAAAGTGTACAAATACAACATCTTCAACACCAAACAAACTATTTATAAATGTTCCGAACGATGTAATTATGCGTAAAAAGAACAATGAAAAGGTAAATTTACAAATTGTTAACTTTTACCTACAACTACCGTTTTTAATACGCATTTTTAAAGATCTTTTTGTAATGCACATAATTTATTTAAATGAAAAGTCAGGATTATTTCATAATAATGAAATGTATAATTAATACATATCATCCGATTGTATTATTTACTTTTTTTTCATATTAATAATTTATGTTTTTATATGCTTTTTTATAATACTTAAAATTTATTTATGTAAAAAGTCAGGGTTATTTCATTGTAATAATACGTATGATTTATTTATACCACCTGGTTTTTTATTAACATAATTTTAGAGTGATTCTGATAAGAGTTTTTTTTTGCTATTTTTACAATCCATTATTATTTATTATTTTTACATTTTCGTATCTTATTTCGATCAAGGGGGACCCTGCGCTTATAGCTTCTGATTGGCAGTACCTGCCTATCGAACCTCACATCAATCAGCTTCCACAATGACAACAAATATCAAATATAAGGGATTTTACGTGTATAAACCAGTGAGCGGTATATGTAGTGGACTGCGGACTTGTCTCCGGAAAAAAAGCGATCATTCTAATACTATCCTTGTTAGAATAATTCATAAACAAACCGAATAATTAGTTAAAAATGTTTAAAGCATCGTTTGGAATATCAGGAATGGGCAATGGTTTCTTCCAGATTTTGTAACTAGGGTTTTCCAATAAGAGGTGTTATTTTGATATTCAATCGTAAAAGATCAATGGTTTCGTTGCTTGTGTGGCACGTAGCGCAGTCTTATTGAAAGTAAACGTTGTCCAGATCAATAACATCCAATTCCGACCATAAAAAATCATTAATCATCTCTCGATAGCGCAATCCATTCACCGTAACTGTTGCTCCAGCCTCATTTTCGAAAAGGTAAGGTCCAACGACTCCGCCGGACCATAAACCGCACCAGACAGTCACACGTTGAGGATAAAAAGGCTTTTCAACAATAACTCTTGGGTTTTCCGAGCCCCAGATGCGACAATTTCGCTTGTTGACGAAGCCACCGAGGTGGAAATGGGCCTCATCACTCAAAATGATGTGCATTTGATTCACTTAAGTGAATTTTAATAATTTCAATGCGTTGTTGAAGCGTGTATCGTTCCATTTTTATTAATGACGTAGTTTCTACTTGTCAAATGTCAAAAAATGACAGCTTCAAAAGTAACATCTACCGAAATAGCGGGCTATTCACAATAACACCTCTTATTGGAAAACCCTGTATAATAGGTTTTCCAAACTAGGTTCACAGTTTGTAGCACCGCTATAATTTTTTAATTTTATTTTAAAATGGCATTGACCATAAATAACCAAATATGCTTGCTTAGCTGGTTTTATACCGCTGTATAAAAATAATCAGCCGTACAAAAATAACAAATGTTCATATTATATAATTTTAATTTGGAGGGCAGGTTTTGGTCGTCCCGGGAGACATTTATTGGATAACCAACACCTCTGCCATAGGTCACCCCAAGTGGTTCGCTACGTTTGGTGATATAACAGGGGTGCCCGGGTTCCTCGGGTCTGTTAGGTTCAGGATGCGCCTGCCCAGCGTCTGCCTGGGGTGCCAGATCGGGAGAGGCTGGTTTGGGGAGACCCTTTGACTTCTCCAACTGGTCTCTTTTGACCCCATCGCCTTGCACCGCAGAGCGAGGGATAGATCATACGCCATCACTCCTAGACACGCTGATCCCTAGATTCCAACCCATACTTCATACATATTCCTTCCCAGAACTTCCTCTACCTCCTTTCCTTAAAAATACCCTTCACACAGCATCTCCAAATATGACCTTTAGCCCTCTCGGAAATTATCTCAGAGTGGGGTAAAAAAAAAATTGAGTTAATCTTGTATTTTTTAATTTTATTTTTATTTTTTCATATATACGGCATAACGTTGCCATCAACAAAAGTAAGAATAGTGAATGTACAAAATAAAAAAAACAAAAGTATTAAGAAACAAGCATAAAATGTAAAAGTTCAACAACTCAAAGAAAGGTATAAAGTAAAATATAAAATGTAAAAGTACAACAACTCAAATAAAAGTAAAAGTTAAAAATGTAAAAGTACAACAACTGAAAGAAAAGAATAAAATTTATTTATTTATTTATTATTTATTTATTTATTTTCATGTTCTCCGTAAAACGGTTATTCACCAATACATTATGGAGAAGATTACAAATTAGACAAAAAGTATAGCAAAACACATAAAAAGGTCAGTTTCACTACTTTGTGACATACGTCAAAAGATAATTGTTAAACTGCCTGTAGGTTACGTTAAAAATGTCGATGGTCAATGCAGACTCGTTGAGCAGTTCAGTCGCTCTGTTGACTGGGGCGTTCTGATAGGCAGAAGTTCTCGCTTTTGGAGCATAAAAAAGGGTATGGGACCTTCCACGAGTGTAAAAGTGTAAAATGTAAAAAAATGTAAAAGTACAACAACTCAAAGAAAAGTATAAAATGTAATAGTACAACAACTCAAATAAAAGTAACAAGTATAAAATGTTAAAATATCTAAAAGTATAAAATGTACAAAATATTATTTTTTTTAAAAGGTTTTAAAAAGTGAGTGCCTTTTAAAACCTTTCGATTTTACATCCGTGCCTTTACACGGAATCATCATCATTATTTACTTGTGTTTATCAGAGCAAATAATTGTTTATTTTTCTTGCACTAATGAGAACACACTTTGAAATTTTCAGCGATATCGGTAGAGTACTTTTCGATTATTACGAGTTCAAACATACGCAGGCTGAATTTGTATACATTAAGTTTTGAGGCTTGTATTTGAAACTTACGTATTTAGATAAAGACCCAGGTCATTAATCAATATGTAGGTCCTACAGTTGATTACGGAATGTAACTCGGCTTGCCAAAATGAAAACAAAGAAATATAATTAAATATTTTATGGAGTCAAAAATTATTACACATTTGAAATATTAATAGAATTTTAAAAAATGTCAAAGAAAAATGATAACTAGCAGTTAAAAACCCGTTCCCCGGGTAAATAAACTAGCAGTTAAAAACCCGCTCCCCGGGTTTTTTGCTGCTAGACCCTGCGGCACTTGGTTGGGCTTCGCCCAGTTTAAGTGATACTAACAACAGTTACATTTAATAGGTACATATTACGTCATTCACAGAGAGAGGGTGAGTATAAATTGTAAATAGATTATTACAATATAGCGCCCATGAGGTGATATCTCACAAAAGCGGAGTTATACAAATTGTCCAATAAATAAATAAATATAATGTTTACATTTTATTGCGACATATGCATTGATCTACAACGCAAATAGATAAAATAATGTAATATTATTAAACTTTATTTCATTAAAACACAAATAAATTTGTTTACATCACTTTATTATATACAACCACTACATGTTTCATGAACGAAGTTCATCTCATCAGGAGTAAGTATACTCCGAAGTAAAAAATTAAATATAGATTACAATTGGAAAGAAGTGGAAGGAGGGGGGAGGGGTTATAGTGGGCGGGGTTTATCAGAATTATGAATTACAATATCCTTAGACGGGAAAGACCAGTTGAATAGGAAAATTTTTAAAAGAGAGTTTATTAAAAAAATATACTGTTAATTATATCTGATTTTATATAAACATGTTTTCTAAAAATATAAATTATTTATTTGAAATGCTTTATATCCTGTGTGAAGTAATTTAAGACCTGAAAAAACAAAAGCATATAACCATAAAACAATATATGCATAAAACAAATAGCATTTAATAACGGTTATTCTAATAATCTCCCATCATACAAATAAACAGCTCAGAAGACATTCCCTTCGAATAAATAATAATAACACCACATAGCAAACACCAATCAACCTTTAACATGGCTGAAGAAAACAATATACATGAAAATTATAAATGTACAAACCCAAATGAACTAAATCTACTTTTTAAAAATGTTAATTTCTCTATTTTAAATATGAATATTAGAAGTTTAAGGAAACACTTCGATGAGCTCTGTATCCTTATTAATAACCTAGATTTTTCTCCAAGCGTAATTGTTTTCACTGAAACACAAATGAATGATGTTATTCCATATAACTTATCAGAATATACCACAATTTCCTCTGCCTGTAAGCATACTGGTCATGATGGAGTCACTGTCTTCTTTCATAATACTCTGAAAAATGTTGCCACTGAATTTATTGAATTTAAGTCAGCCAATGCAATAAAATTAACCTTTTTTCAAAACAACTATAAATATCACGTACTAGCCATATACAGATCCCCATCATTAAATGATTTTTTATTTGTAAAAGAACTAAAATCTTTTGTTAGAAATCTTGACAGAAACAATTTTACTTTTTCCATTTTGACAGGTGACATTAATATAAATATTAATGATAACAATATAAATGTAAATTGTCAAAATTAGTATCTAGATTGTTTATCAAGCTCTGGATATACGTCATATATTAGCTCACCAACTAGAGTAACCTTAAGTAACTCTGCATGTTTAGACCACATATTTGTCAAGTCGCACAAGGCGACCAATATTATCTCTTCAATTCTTGAAACTCATATCACAGATATTATAATTATATTATTATTATTTGACCTTTTATGGACACCATTTCAAAAATACACCTCTAAACCAAAATTCTGTAACTCTAGAAAAAGTAAACATTGATTATAAAACTCTAAACTCTTTACTTCAGTCAGAAAACTGGGAAAATGTAATATCAATAGAAAATCCACATTTAGCATTAGAGAATTTCTATAATACTCTTAGAGAGTATATTCTAAAAAGTGAAAGTAAAATAGTTTAATAGTCACTAACAGAAAATATAAAAAAATTAAACCTTGGATTACAGTTGGATTAATTATATCAATTAAACAAAGGGATACATTATATAGAGAAATGATAAAATATCAAATGGATTGCCAAAATAATAATCTCAGAACAATGCCTTATCTGAAAACAAAATATCTAATGTACCGAAACTTACTAAATAGACTGATACGAAACTGCAAAAAGAAATACTATTGTGAACAAATTGAAAATGCTAAAAATAATACTAAAAAAACTTGGAATATTATAAATGAAATTGCCAACAAAAAAATTATGTCTTCAAATATTGTAAATGAGGTTAAAATAAATAATGAAATAATAACTAACAAATCGACCATTGCAGAATGTTTTAATAACTTCTTTACAAATATAGTAGACGAGGTACTTCAATCTTCCGGCATTAATGTTAATCATGATTATATGGAGACATCTCCTCAATTAGACTCTAATAACGATTCAATTAACTCAATAGAATATTTTTCTCCTATTACATTTAATGAAAATGAAAAATATATTGATAACCTAAAACCATCCAACTCTAATGGAAATGATGGCCTATCATGTGATACATTAAAAAAATAAAACAACATGTATTAACGCCATTACAACATATCTTTAATATATGCCTCAAAGATGGTCGTTTTCCAGAACAGTTTAAAATCTCCACTATAATACCTATTCATAAATCTGGGGATACGCATAAATTAGACAATTACAGACCAATATCCCTTGTTTCAAACCTATCAAAAATATTCGAAAAATGCATCAAATTTAGAGTCATTGAACACTTAGAAAAATATAAAATTCTATCGAAAAACCAACACGGCTTTCGTAAAGATCTAAGCACTGAGGATGCCATATATGAATTGACAAAAAATATTTATACATCTATCGATAAAAAAAGAAATGTCTTGCCATATTCCTAGATTTAAGAAAAGCTTTCGACACCGTTAATCATAATTTACTCATTAAAAAAATAACTCAACTGGGCTTCAAAAAACACACACTAAAATTACTATCAAACTATCTTAAAGACAGAACACAAAAAACAAAAATTGGGAATAATTATAGTTCAGAAACACAGATAAAAAACGGAGTTCCGCAGGGAACTGTTCTTGGCCCGATTTTATTCTTAATTTATATTAATGATTTATGTAATTTTGTAATCCCTGGTAAAATTGTTTCTTACGCCGATGACACGGCAATAATAGTGGATGGTAATAATTGGACAGAAACTTTTTCGAATGCAACTGTATGTATTTCACTTGTTTCAAAATGGTTAAAATACAACAAACTACAGCAAAACATTTTACTTACCTTTTTATAAAAACATCAAAAACAAACCAAAAGACAACCTTAAAATTAGAATCCATAATACAACTTGCAATCAAGAAATGTGCTTCCTGTGCAACGAACTCGCTAATGTCAAAAATATAAAATATTTAGGAGTATCAATAGATATTAATCTTAATTGGAAATCTCATATTAATCAAACCACTTCTAAACTAAGATATCTAACCTACATATTTTATAGACTCAAGGAAATTTTAAACGCTGAAAAATTGAAAATGATCTACTTCTCCCTGGTGCAATCTGCAATCACTTATGGCATAATAGGATGGGGTGGTGCACCTGATACATTTATTAAGCCTCTACAAATAATTCAAAAGCACATAATTAAAGTCATATATAACAAAAATAAAACATTTTCGACCGACCTATTATACAAGGAATCTAAATTATTTAACATTCGTAAATTATTTATATTACAAACTATGAAATATCTATTTAAAAACAAAAACAATTTCAAAATAAATGAAAACAGAATGAGTAAAAGAACAAATAATATATTTTACACCCCCCAAACCAATACTAAATTAATGCAGACGCATAGCAGTTTCATTGGTCCTCGTACATTTAACTTTCTACCACTACAAACTCAAATGATAAATAAAAAGATAGAATATATTAAAGAGGTAAAACTATGGCTGATTGACGCAGATATTGAAACGCTTTTACTATAAATTTATTTATCCTTTCTACAACTCACTTGCTGAAACTTTATAAACTATTGTACATAATGTTTTCTCTTTACTTTTTATAATAACTATAAACAAAAAAAAACTTTTTCTACTAATGTATATTATACTTTAGGTACTTGAAATATAGTAATCGTTTTATATTACCCACACTCAGGCAGTCAGTGCCTTAGTGGGTTTTAATAATAATAATGATTGGATTATTTATATAGCGCCGTTTTCGTGAGAAAATCACCTCAAGGGCGCAAAATTTCATTTCTTTTGTAAACTATTTGGTATTATATATTATGTTATTTTATACTATCTATTAATATGTATAATATGTGTAAAGAAATGAAAATAAATAAAGTAAAAAAAATAAAAAAATAAATAAAAATAAAATAAATCGATTGTTGAAATACTAAATAAAAAATTTAAACATTATCTCTTCAAATGGTATATATATATACCATTACTACCACCGAAGTAAGCTGAAAATGTTGCTTGTATTATAATGGAGGACTTGGCCAGCCGAGGAATTGAACACACTACGCCTGGGTGGGACCAAAACTCGATGTCAATTCGGCCACCGACCGGTCAATATTATAGGTATATATAGTAATAATATTATAGGTTATAGGTATATAAACAATGGCGTAGAATTCTATTTGTGGATAACGATACTTCCAAAATTATAAATAAAAACATTCCTGGTACTATTCAACCGGCGTTTTACACTAATTACAAAATGAAGAAATATATTCTTAATAATAAAGATAGCGATAATCAAACAAAAAAATCGGGAGTTTATAAACTCAATTGGGATGATTGTAATTTCTTTTACAAAGGTAGAACCAGAAAATTTGAAGTCAGAACTACATATAAAACATCTCGGAGCTCTAAATGGAAATGGTGAATCTGAGTTTGATCATCTTTTGAATAATTATAAAAAATTCAGGTCTTAACCGTTTGGGTGCCAATTGTCGATTTTCGTCGATTCGTGTTTTAGCGAAGATTGCCGATCGTCGATTTCCGTCGATTGCGTCAGTCGTATTCTGATTCGCGCGTACGTCTGTACGTAAAATTCTCATTTTTTCGAAACGCCTGGACTTCGGGATCCTCCGCCGCGTGATTCTAAACCAATATTCTTTAATAAAACACCGAAAAAATCATCGAAATCCTTGAAAATTCAAAGAATTTATGGGGTTTAAAAAAAATATATAGTTTCATAAAAAATAATGTTTTTTTGGTGGCATTTTACAAGCAACTGTATGGATTTTTTTGGCACTCAAACGGTTAAGATACTTCACACAGGATATAAAGCATCGCAAATAAATAATTTTGAAATTTTAGTAATAAGAAAACATGTCAATATAAAATCAAATATAATCAACAAGCAAAAAAAATATAAACCCTCTTTTAAATAATTTCCCGCTCAACTGGTCTTTCACGTCTAATGATATTGTAATTCCTAATTCTGATAAACTCCGCCCACTCTTACCCCTCCCCCCTCCTTCCACTTCTTCTTTCTAATTGTAATCTATATTTAATTTTTTACTTCAATGTATATTTACTCCTGATGAGGTGATCTTCGTTCACGAAACATGTAGAGGTTGTATGTAATTAAGTGATGTAAACAAAGTTATTCATGTTTTATTAAAATACATAATGCCATCACAAAGTGATTAGCTTCCAGAAGAAATCTTCTTATTAAACGCTTGTTAATGGTAAAAAAGTTTTTGTAACTATGCGTATTGTTAGCTGCATTTTTAAATATTCGCGCCAGTCATTTGGTTCGTTCTTATACCGCCAGAGGGGCGGAGTGGTCGAATTTTGCCTGCAGACCCCCTATTCGGGATTTACCCGAAACATACGATTTGAATTCGACCAATAAGAGGGCCTAGATCGTCCAGACGCTAGCGTAATAATACTATCAGATTAGTCCCGACGACCTCCGTGGCTGAGTGATCTTCTGCTACGAATCCAGAGGATGCGAACTCGAATGCATAAATTTGATTAATCGTTCAAATTCTCCGAAACAATCCGTACAAGTAGATTGTTTGAAATCTGAAAATCACCACTATTTGGTGAATTGAACAAAAAAGAAGTACAAGTTATGGGAGTATATTATATCCATATTATATCTTCAATCTGCGAGAGTTCCTGTTATGCATATGACATGTATAAAACGAAATGACAAAAGTAGAGAATTGTTTAGAATTTGCGTGTAAAATAAAAACAAAACCTCTCCTATACAATTTGCAAAATGAATTGAACATGTACTGGCTTTTATCGGGTTTCTCCTCGGAAAATTACTAAATACAGTTAACAAACGCCTATCCAGGCGTCTGTTAATGCGCCGAGAGTAATCATTGTAATTAATAATATTTAGGTGATTTGTATATCGCCGTTTATGTGAAAAATAATCTCAAGAGCGATGTGTTAGATACAGGGTTTTCCAATAAGAGGTGTAATTTTGAATAGCCCGCTATTTCGGTAGATGTTACTTTTGAAGCTGTCATTTTTTGACATTTGACAAGTAGAAACTACGCCATTAATAAAAATGGAACGATACACGCTTCAACAACGCATTGAAATTATTAAAATTCACTTGAGTGAATCTAATGCAAATCATCTTGAGTGATGAGGCTAATTTCCACCTCGGTGGCTTGGTCAACAAGCAAAATTGTCGCATCTGGGGCTCGGAAAACCCAAGAGTTATTGTTGAAAAGCCTTTCTATCCTCAACGTGTGACTGTTTGGTGCGGTTTATGGTCCGGAGTTCGGCGGAGTCATTGGACCTTACTTTTTAGAAAATAAGGCTGTAGCAACAGTTACGGTGAATGAATTGCGCTATCGAGAGATGATTAATGATTTTTTACGGCCGGAATTGGATGGTATTGATTTGGACAATGTTTACTTTCAACAAGACGGCGCTACGTACCACACAAGCAACGAAACCATTGATCTTTTACGATTGAATATCAAAATAACATCTCTTATTGGAAAATCCTCTATAATCAGCGCCTTGGTCATTCGGCGCCCAGAGTGGACTGCTCCCAGCCGGCCCTGCCAGGCCCGCACCTGGTTATATAATACGCAAGATAGGCACCTAGTGAAACAATTTATAGATAAGGCACGTAGTTAATTAGGTAGGTACTTTCTCATAATCTCAAGATATGAGAAATATTATACCTGTAAGTGGTAAATGATAATTTTTTTGTGCCTATTTCATTTATTTGTTATCTAGAATATTTATTATACTTATCTACTCTCTCGACCCATTGCCTTGAACTGCAGTGGGAGGATTGGGTTCATACGCCCGTTACTCCTGGATACATCAACCCCAAAGATTCATAATCACTCATTTTTAAATAAATATATTTGAATTTCACTTTTGGTTTCGCTAATTAATGAATGCAAATCTTGGAGCGGAAATTAACCCACTTCCCGACATCCGAACGAACTGAAACTCAGTAAATAGACTCGTTGTCGATGACAATGCGTTATATCAACTTTTGGTGATACTGTACACACGCGGAAATATGAGCATTTATCTGAAATCGGATTACATTACAGCAGTCAATATACGAAATAAATGTAAAAAATGGTGTTACCCGATTGCATTTGGCGAGGTTAGTAGAGTTGTCGGCTCCAGTTCCTGGAGAGGAAAGTTCGATCTTAAACATTAAAATAGATGTATTATAGGAAAGAAACTTTGTTTTTTAAAGGTCTCCTATGTTGAGTTCATGTAAAAAATTGCAAGCCATTGAAATAGCGGTAGAACAGACTCAGCATAGTCTGCGTCTGTACATTGGAGATGGCAAACGGTCCGTTAACAACAGATTGCCGATCAGAGGGACCGCCGTCAGTTGCACAGAATCGAGTAGGTTTTTCAGGTATTTAGGAGCCCAGAGGCGAATCCAAAATTCAAATATTGGAAGTGTTTGTACTTATTAACTTACCGATGGTATTTTTAAAGAAATTGATCGTGACAATTTACGATTGCAATGAATTGGGGTGCAATAAGTAGGTGCATTATCATATTTACCAAAAATTTCACAAAAAAAAAAAAAAACTTTCTATCCAATTTACTCAAAAATGAAAGCACAAATTAAAAAAATTTGAACAACATAATCAACTCCAAATTTTATGTAGACTTTTCAGCTTTTCGTTTGTGCTGTGAGTTTTCAGACACCGTGTATACATAATACATAAAATAAAATGTAAATCAAAAAAAATATCCATATTTTTGAACCAGGAACTTCTACATATGGAGCCAAGGATTTTAACTGCTCAATCAAGTAGGTCATAATGGGATAAATAATTTGCCTTAATTCAAGTCCATCCTTTTTGCTATAAGAATACATATATACATAGTAAAGTACTATATTAATATATATCAAAAATGCTATAAGATTTACGTAGCATTTTTGATAATAGTGTGCTGTGTTTAAAAGTATACTAAAATAAGACAAGAATACGAAAATAGTCATTTTATTTTTTCATTAAGGTACAGAACATTATAACATGAATAACAATAGTCTTGCCATAATATATTATAAACCAGGAATGTGTTCAACAAAAATTAGACTCAACCAATTTGTTAAAATATTTAAAACATCGCCATTTAACCCTCAGCTTGCGAGAAGCATCTGAAGTATAAATTTATTACAACAAGCTTTGGATAAGTCATTTCTAGGTTCGAGTCCTTGCTGTATTGCGTACAAGCGCGTTACAGAACCGAAAATCATTGTAAAAATTCTCCATTCATATCTCTAGCGACATCTGTAAAAATATATTTAATAAATTTATTTGTTTATCTTGGAAAAGGATTTAAAGTTACCGAGACAGGCTATCTATATATAGTATATATTTTTTAAATATGTCTGTTCAAAGGAAAACAAAGACAGCTCGGCCCGTGTTGGCATTCAGTAATATTTTATTTTGTTTACATAAACATGGCTTCAAAACAACTATTTATGAATAGTTAAGATATGGATGCGTTATTTTAGCAAGGTTTACTAAATGTTGTAATGTTATTGGTAGTGCAGACGAGATGAAAAAGTTTGGTGCGTGGCGGTGAAGAAAACCACACATAGGAACGCAGCCCAAAGGTTAATTGATAAAGATGTTTAGAGGATTTAAAAAACATGTTGAATAACAGTTATATTAAAAAGTCTCTTTTCTAAAACAAAGAAACAAGGCAACATGCAGTTATATATAATTATTCTATACTACATTTATGCAGTTATATATAATTATTTTATACAACATTTATGCAGTTATATACAGGGTGTCCGGAAACTCGTAGTACAAGCGGGAAACTGGTGAATCTACATCACATTTGGAGTCGATTTTGTAGTATATTTTTTTTTAATTTGAGCTTTCGTTATCGAGTAAATCGACTTTGAAGTTGATTTTTTTTTTTTTTTTTTTAATCAAATTCTTATAAATTATTACTGAAGATCAAAGTACCCAACTAATTAAAACTATTTGAAAGTAAAACAAATGAAGAAACTCGGATTTGAAGCATTATTTTGAAATCACCCTTCATTTAACCCAGTGTAATCATAAAATATTTCTGCTCTGCAGGGTTAAAACATCTGTTATTCAACCCTAAACACCAGAAAAAACTTTAACTCTAAAATAGCCGAAAAATATATTTTTTTTGGTTTTTTTTTTTTTTTTTTGAAAATGCTCAAATCAAAAAACTTTATGTTTTTTTGGGTTCCCCATGTGGTGTAGATTCTCCAGTTTCCCGCTTGTACTACGAGTTTCCGGACACCGTGTATAATCACATTATAAAATAACTAAAGTGAATAAATTAAAGGTTTTAGTATTTGCTTTTATATTATAAAACATCATTTAGTTTCAGTCCTTCGAAGAAGTATAAAATCATAATGTAAAATGACAAAATAGGCCTACTTAAGTAATGGATAACAACTATGTATTGGGTTTGAGTGTGGTACATGTGGAACAAGAGTATGCTGTTCGACCAATCGTCACATTTGAAAATTGATATACGTATTGGCCCTGCTGTTGAAAAGATTGAGCATCACTGCTATATAGTAATATTATCAGTCGTATTAGTTTTCTCCATTCGATTGTTAACCTATTGAAACCACAAGGAAATTCATGCCATACTTAATAGCAGTGGAATCACGTGAACTTATTACAATGTTTATTGTTGGAAATCATTCATCTAATTGGCATTAATCCTTCAGTAACCATATGGGGTAACTGGGAACCCCGCCATGTAATAAATTTTCCTAACAGCTAAAATATGAATAGCTAAAGATTCCGTATCATTTTGGAATAATGTAATATTAGCCATCTAGGCTTGTTGAAGGTTAAAATGGAATGCAAACTTAAGTAAGTTAGTGGTTGCTCGCATGAAAATTTCTTACTAATAAAACTATTTAAATTTCTTTTAACTAATAAAACTATTAAACTATATACATAACGTACTGACATTATGCTATTTTAAGGTACCAGTCCTATGCGACAACTGAAATGACTATGGAAGAGCTGATGTATACGCTGCGTGAATGGGTCTTCTCTTTAGGTAAGGTAGGGCTTGAAATGGATGATTCTAAACTGAACGAGTTAGAAAAACAAACTTCCTATTACATTTGCTTTGTATTTTAGAAAATATCAATAATTCTTATTATTACGATTAAATTACTTACTTAAGCGTTAGTCACAGTTTTTCAGCGGGGCTTGTAGGCTGTTTCGCTTTATCATAAGACTACCTTATTAGATTTGTTTCAATGAGTAATTTTAAACATAATTAAGCTGGTCAATATTCAAACAGAAATATTTTTCTAAACACCGATTCATTATACAAGCCCTGTGCAAGAATATTTTGATATCCCTCTCTGTCCCTCGCCAAGTACATCGGATGACGAGGTTCATTCGCTTTAACCCGTAATATTATCCTAAGGCAAAATGAACGTACGAGGTTGACATTGTAATTGCAATGCTTTGTATCATGCGTGGGCGTGATTCTTCACCACTGAAATTGCAGGGCTTAACTGCTTAAGCCCCCGCATACCTAATTTCTACCGATTTATATCAAGTTTCTCTAAGTTTTAAAGTCCAAAAATAATTTACGTTATTTTTGAAGATAGAAACGTTAATCACATGAAATTCACTCAATAGAAAAAAATCGCAAAGTTAGCTCCGAAAATTATTAAAAACACATTTTATTCAGTTAATTATTATGTTATAGGCATGAAAAAATTCACAGTGTATCTTTAAATGCAACTAAAGCATTTTCCGAGAGATTTATACCTTATTTCAAACGATTCGTGTTTTATTATATTTTCACCATTTTCACTTAATTATTATCGTTTTTTTAATATTAGCGAGCTTCCTCTAACATTCGTATTTACATATCTCCATTTCAAACCATCTTTGAACGCTTACTACGGAGCCTTAAGCACATTTAATAACTCTTCTTCTTTCTCTTTCTCAAGAAGTTACAATACGAACAGCGATGTATCCTCCATGGCGTTCAGTAGCGACTGAAAATTATAGGAAGTTGTCTTAAGTTAACTTGTCCGTCTCGGATCATGTGGCTCTGACCAGGCTGGTACAGCAGCACGGCTATAGTAATTTCAGTTGTCACTTAGGAATGGTACCTTTACTGAATGTTTACTGAAACAACAAATTTTTATCTGATTTGTGGTATGAAATCAATTTCGAATGGGCTACTAAAAACTATTTTCATATAAAACTATTCAACAAATTAATAATATACATAAAATTTTGAGCTGCTGTTCAAGTATTTAAATTCATTTAACCCTTTCATAACATACATACATATTAGAATTTTTTATTATATAATTTTTAAGTAATTAAAAAAAATAATATCATGTAACATTTTTTGTTTACACTACATATATAATTTGTCATTTTGAGTAAAACACATCCTCTAAGGTCTAATCTTCTTTCTCAACCAGTGAGACCGATGTACTCGAATAATGTGAAAAAATAATAATAATGCACCAAAATTGAGATTCTGGTATACATTTCAACATTATGTAATTGTTCAGTAAACTTATTCTGACATAAATGAATGATATAGATATTTGAAATATGTAACAATCATTTCAATAGAAAACTTTACATATAATACTACGTATTTATTTATAACAGTTTGACCTCTAGAATTAATTTAATACAATACTAAAAATAGTTTTTAGAAGTTAAAAAAAAACATAAAATATCAATTTTAAAATAAATAATAAACTTTGCATACCAAAATTAACAGAATCTCAATTAAAAAGCCAAAGATAGCTACCCACACAAACCTATAGTATTTTGTATTAACATTATAAAGATTTAAATATTAATATTGTGGACGTTTTCTCTTTTCACCTTCACACTAAATAAGAAATAATCACAACGCTGTTACAGAAAGAATGTCAGAAGACTACATATGCAGCGGCGTAGCTACCTAGGGGCTACGCGGGGCAGTGCCCCGGGGCCCTCAAGCTCAGGGGGCCCTCGAATCCTTACCAGAAATCTTGATCGAACTGAACTTTTGGAAATTTCTCCCATTTTCAAAATAAATACGACAGGTTGCAACTTACAACCCCACTTTAATCATGACAACTCAGTTGAGAGAAATTCAAAAGTTATGCCTAGGGAATTCCCCTAAATTCAGGAAACAGCATCAAACGTTGGTATCTACTGTCAAAATTCACTGGCGAATCGGACACCACTCTAAAACAACTAAATCCGACTAGATGGTCCAGTAGGGTCAATACGATATCTGCAATAAAACTTCGTTATTTTGATATTATCAAAGCGTTATCAGAAATAGTTCTAAAGAGTCCTAATAAAGATGAGCGTAGTGAAGCAGAGAGTATTAAAACAAAAATGCTAAATTGCGAGTTCGTGTTGCTTTGCGAATTCATGCACAGTGTATTGAACGACATCAATTATGCATCCAAAACTTTACAAATATGCATTCAATCAATTTGGGCGAGGCGAGTAAAGTTTTAGCAGAGACCAAAGCAAAGTTGCAAATTTAGAGAAATGATTTCGAATTATTCAAGTGCAAAGCCAGTAAGAAAATATGGTATTGATACCCATTTTCAAGAAAAAAAGGCAAGGAAAAGTTTAAAAATTTTTGATGAATTAGCTGCTGATCACCGATTTCCAAACCGTGAAAAAATATTTAAAATTGAGATTTTCAATAATGTACTAGACACAGTAATGTCTCAATTAAATGCACGTTTTATTGGTATGAGTGCAGTCTGTCATATATTCGATTTTCTAACACCAACATTTTTATTATGAAGCAACTTTATTACAAAAGTGTGACGAATTCCAAAGAAAATATTCAGATATAATAGGCCCTAGTTTTTCACTTCAATTTATTCATATTTACCATCTAGTTTTACCTCAACTAACTCAAGCATGGACTGTTCACCAATTATGTAAGGAAATAATGAGCAAATATGGAGTGCTAGAATGCGACCTAACGGAAGTATTTACAGCAATGTTATTATTCTTTACAATTCCTGTCACTTCTGCAGCAGCTGAAAGGTCATTTAGCAAATTAAAAATAATAAAAAATAATTTAAGAAATAAGATGGGCCAAACACATTTATCGCTAATAGCAATCGAAAACAAACCCGCATCAAGCCTGGATTTAAACGAAGTCATTGATACTTTTGCGAAAACTAAAGCTCGGAAAAAATTGTAAATATAATTGTTATTTAGTCAGTTGGTAGGCCCGACCTTTATATAATAAACCCTTGAATCTTCTCTATTTCGTTTTATTAGCCAAACCTACACCAAGTTTTAATTGTAATTTATGTTGTTACTGTTTAATATTTTTATTACCTGCCCTGCAGTCTGCAGTGCCCAAAAAATAGCTTAAGTAGCTCAGCATTTTTAAAGTGTTTGTATATTTCATATTTTTAACCTAATCAGTTCACATAGCAGTGGGGCCCCATTTTTTAATTTGCCCCAGGGCCCTTGGTTACCTAGCTACGCCACTGTACATATGTGGTTGACCCAGAAGCGGACCGAGCAAGAAGTGGACCTGAGACGGTCCCGAGGACTGGAGGACTGACGAGGTAATGTAGCCAGAGGAGAGCATTTGTGTAGGACACTAAATCCCACCCTGGGAAGTAGAGCTACGATGATGATAAAGATGCCGTAGTAATAATAATTATTATTCCTGTTTGCCATGTGTTTCAGTAATCGTTTCTTCAATGCTAACGGTATCGTCAATTCTGGATTTGTCCACAGGATATAACCTAAAAAAAAGATTAATAAATTAGCATTATAAGAATATTGCATCCGTCGAAGCTCAGCCAAAAAAGTTTAGGCCTCCCAATACTCCTTCATGCTGCAGGCTATATTTAGAAAAGTCTCTTTGGTGGTTGTCTATTTTTTCACAAAATCACACTATTCTAATTTCCTGAGCCCAGAGGGGCGATTCCGATTCTGCTGAAGGAAAAGGAATTGGTTTTAAACTTTAAATTAATGACTTTTTTTTAACTTTCGGCAATTCCGTTTCTACTTAAAGATAATGAATTGATCTAAACCTTAAAATTAACAATTTCTTTGTTAAATGCGCTTCCAGTTCTCTCGGATGACAGCGAAAAAGTCGTTAATTTTAAAGTTAACCCTTTAAGCTAATTTGTTCGCTTTTGGACATTCATAAATAATCCATTTATTTATAATTTTATATATATAATTTATTTATTTATTTATATATAATTTGTACATTTATTTATAACAATTACAGGTAATAAAGCCTAAGACGTTATAATTGTACCATTTATGCAGTGTATATGCAATGCCAAAAATCTCGCAAATGCGCTATAGGACACAAAAAAAAAATCTAATTTTTTATCTACCGCATTCAAAAAGTACGTAGCTCTCCCTACAGGTGAGTTCATTAATAAATTAGTGCGGCTTGCTCTACTATATAGAAGATTGTGATGACGTCCTCGAGAGTGAGACTCTGGTACAAAAAAATTTAATTGGGCCAGTATCTCATTATTAGATAAGTGACCGTTTATTAGTTGGAAAAAATATTTAAGCAAAGCAATACCTCTACGTGTCTCTAGGGAGTGGTAATTGGTCATGCCTAATATATAAATCGATGGGTAAAGCCAAGGGTAACGTCCATAGAGCCGCGAGAATAAAAACCTTAAAAATTTTTTATGGACTCTTTCAATGCGTAAAGTGTATGTTAATTCATGTGGAGCCCAGATGATCGAGTTTGATTCAAGTACACTTAGGACTAGTGTGTTATATAATAACGTCAGTGTTTTTGTGTTACGAAACGGATATGAGTTTCTAATTACGAAGCCGAGAAGCCTGTATGCTCTGCTTATTAAATCATCGATGTGTTGGTGAAAAGTTAGTTTGCTGTCGTAAATAACTCCTAGGTCTTTGATTTGGTTTAGGTGTTGGAGAATAATTTCATTGATTGTATATTCAAATACATGCGGTTTCTTTGATCTTGTATACGAGACGATATTGCACTTGGGTGTACTGAAGTTCAAGCCATTTATTTTGGCCCAGTTTGAGACGCAGTCAATATCACATTGAAGGAGAATACAGTCAAGATGATTTTTTATTGAGCGATATAGTTTCAAGTCATCTGCAAATAGTAAATACAGCGAATGTGTGATGACTGAACCAATATCGTTAATAAAAATCAGAAACAGAAGTGGTCCAAGGATGGACCCCTGAGGAACTCCAGAAAAAACTATGAATTCCAAAGAACTGGAACCATTATAATAAACAAACTGTCTACGATTTCGAAAATATGAAGCAAAAAAACAGAGTAGTCTTTTGGAAAAACCAAATGAAGCTAGCTTATTTAGAAGAATGTCGATGTCAACCTTGTCGAATGCTTTTTCCAGGTCAAAATAAGCAACATCCACCTGTCCCCGATTGTCGAGAGTTTGTGATAAGAAATCTGAGATGCATAAGAGGTTTGATGTTACTGACATCTGGGGTCTAAAACCATATTGACGGTCATCAAGAATTGGATTAACGTGATTAAGTATATATTTATGTAGAATTTTCTCGAATATTTTCATGATGGAACATAGAACGGCAACTGGTCGATAATTCCGGATATCGCGTTTGTCTCCCTTCTTGTAGATAGGGGTTATTTTAGTTAATCTCCAGATGTCTGGGAGAATCCCGTTTTTTAGGCATACATTGAAGAGATGACATAATGGTGGTATTAAAAGGTCGGAACAACCCTTTAGTATAAATGTTGGAATATTGTCAGGACCGATGGAGTGAGGTTTCTTTAAATTTGAGAGTGCCTCCTTAACATCTTTTTCTGAAATACTGACCAGGTCGAATGAGGGCCCAATCTGTACAGTGTGAAGGGTAGAGTCAATATTGAGAGTTGGTTGGACATTTTTGTAAACAGATGAAAAAAAGGTTGCAAAACTATTAGCGATTTTATCATCAGTAGTCAATTCCTCTCCGTCAAGAATCATAGACTTAAATGAGTTGTTGGATTTTTTTAGATCCTTAATGTACTTCCAAAACTGTTTGGGATCGATAGATAATTTTTCTTCCATTGAAGTTAAATGATTTTTAAAAGCTTCACTGATTTCATGTTTTACGATGGAGCGATAGGCTGAAAAATTAGCATAGTCCAAGTTGTGACGTGTTTTTTTCCATTGCTTATGAAAAATATGTTTAATTTTAATATTTGAAATGATACTATTTGTGTACCACTTAGGATATACTCTGTGTGTCGTAGTGCGAGGTGTGGAAATGGGTATACACTTGTCGAATATATTGTAAATTGAATTGTAAAAATTTGTACATAATGCATTTATGTCTGTTGAACTTTGGCAGACCGGTTGCCATGAGCATTTAGAAAGCAATTCATATAATAAGTGGAAATTTCCTTTGTTGAATCTCCATGCGTTTATGGTTCTAGCTCCGTGATAGGAGGGAACTTCTATTGGACTTGGGTTTAGACATGAACTTGAAACACCTGAGTGAGCCTCACTAATACTTATAGACAAAGCAGGGTGGTGCTTATCCTCGTTTGTAATAGGGTCATGACATTTCTCAACACACTTTACAAGATCCTTGGCATTACATAAAACTATATCCAGAGTGTTATTATAATCATTACATATCAAGTTATATTCTTGCAAACCGTAGAAACATTTAAAATAATTAAACATGTTCACAATATTGGAGTTACAGGAAGGGAGGTTCAAATCACCTAATATTAAGATATTTTTGTCACTGAGAAGATTATAATTACTTTCTATTTTTTCAAACATGTTGTAGTATAACGAAGTTGAAGAACGAGGTGGCACATATATCACACATACGAAAACAGTTGAAGATTTCAAGGATAGCTTCACCCACAGGGATTCAGTGTCGGGGAGGTCCATTGAAGAAATCCTCTCAGCATGGGTTACAGAATCAGCACGAACAGCCAGGACGACACCCCCCGCTCGTGTGAGGCGGTCACGACGAAAGACAACATAATTCTCTGGAAATAGCTCTGAATTATGCACACTTGGTTTCAGCCACGATTCAGTGATTGCTATTAAATCTAAGCTATCTCGAGCAAATAGGTTGTTTTTAAATACTGTTAAATTTAATAAATTTGGATTTTATTACAAAGCGAAAATACTTCGACCTTCTTTCAAAATATAGCAGAGGCCCGAGGAGTCAAGGATAACTCCTTATCTTTAAGTAGAACCCGGTTGTTTCATTCTAATTCTGTGAACTAATATTTGAAACGATCTGGCTTTAGTAATATGTACATATTACATAAGAATAAATAAAAAAAATTAGTACAAACCATCTCTGATACAAGTATATAAGGAAGACTATATCATCTCTGAAGCAGGCAACCCTATGTGCCGCCGGCATGACGATGATGAAGGCAAACACATCGTCGATGAAGGTGTTGAAGGCCTTGTACATGAAGGCCCTCCAGGGCAGGGCCGCCACCGACTTCAACTTGTAGTTAATGAACAGCTGTGGCAGCATGAAGAGAAAGCCAAAGGCGTACACGCCATTCACCATGCTGTTGAGCGTCCAGGAATACCAACTGAAGAAAAATAAAAGTTAACTTTCGAAATGTCAAGATGCAAAACAAAATTTGTGTTACGAAAGGGGTCACTAGATAATCCACTATGCTAACATTACATAATATAAGGCTTTGCTTATAGGTTTTGTAGGAATGCAAAAAAATACTAATTAAAAAATATGATTTAAGATTTTCACGGCCAAAAGTATTTTTGTTATTTGTTTTTGGGGTGTTATGCCGTGTTGCGCTAACTCCTTCTTTAGCCAACGTTTCGGACAGCATTGCAGTGTCCATCATCAACTTAATTAAAAAACTTCACTATTTAAGCTTATACATCGGGATACTAAGAGATGTATGAAATGTATGTATGAAACATATTTCAGAGATGGTTGGCGATGGGATAGTTAAC
This sequence comes from Hesperophylax consimilis, assembly GCF_061612785.1. NCBI lineage: Eukaryota > Metazoa > Arthropoda > Insecta > Trichoptera > Limnephilidae > Hesperophylax > Hesperophylax consimilis. The sequence continues at coordinate 27,073,173 of NC_142838.1, forward strand.
CCATTTCATCCAAACAGCACCAATACACCTCCGTTACCTTACATTGCCTTGCGTCCGAGCGGCATCAATTTATCGCCTCTCGACAGCGTATTGAAAAAAATTATTTTTATTTTATTTGTAATTTACTGTATTTTATAATAATAAAAGAAATCCATAAAAATATATCTATTATAAGCTCTACTTATAATGAATCAACAAAATGTGCAAAATTTGTATTAAATGCAATAAAAAGTTACGGAATTTTTACTTTTTTTTTTATTTTTATAGTGAATACCTCACAACAGTCCCAACTGCTCCCGTCTGGAGCCAGTGAGACTATGGCATCCCCAATTGGGGGATGTTGTGAGGCTGAAGGTAAGTGGGGAAGGGAAAGAGGAAGGTGGGGAAGTACCTGGCTATTCAGATCTAGTCACTAAACACGGCTAAAGCCATTTGGAGCAACGTTTCAATTCTGAATGGTGGTCTTACACCAGGGCGATACTGGTAGTATCTTCCACTCTGGAACGTGCCGCAAATATACTATATATTATTTTAATTAATTAATTGTGAAATAACACAAATTAATCAAATAAAATTTATTTGCGCACGCCGGGTTCGAACCCGCGACCTTCGGAATGGCAGTCCAATGCGTTACCACTGGACTATGCCGGCCGTTACTACATCAATAAATTCAGAACAAGTTTGCGCAAAAATTAATTCAGTTGCTGTGGTTAGTTTCAGTCAAAATAACTTTGGATGGGATGGGTTATCCACTCAAACGATGGCATATTTATAACTTTGGATGGGATGGGTTATCCACTCAAACGATGGCATATTTATAACTTTGGATGGGATGGGTTATCCACTCAAACGATGGCATATTTATAACTTTGGATGGGATGGGTTATCTACTCAAACGATGGCATATTTATAACTTTGGATGGGATGGGTTATCCACTCAAACGATGGCATATTTATAACTTTGGATGGGATGGGTTATCCACTCAAACGATGGCATATTTATAAAAAAAAAATGCCTTGAGCAATGGGAGGTATTCGGGGGTTCGATTTTGTCTTCATCCGCGCTCATACAAAAAATCATACCTCCGAATATTAATTCGGAAACATATAAACTGCTTACTTTCATTTAAAGAAAATGAATCCACCTGTAGTTTATCCCATGTTTGTAGGTTTTAAAAATTTAAAAATGAAAAAAACACATTAAATTCATAAAATGTGAAATTTGAAAGTTTGTTTGCAATAATCGTCCAAAATTGTATTTATCCCAGGATATGTAAGAATAAAATTCGTATACCATTTTTTTCACATCGACATTTCATTTTTAAATCGGAAATATCTAACTAAAAATTTACATCTCTTTCTGTGTTATGAATCACCCTAACTGAATTAATAGAACTGCACAGATTAGGATATTATACCTAAGATTGTTAAAATAAAACACACAGAACCAAAAGTGCATGGAAAACAAATTCATTAGAAAGTGGTAGACAAAAATACATGTTGGCAATCTATTTTCAATTCCAGGATTAAAATAAGTTTAATTAAACAAGGAATTTAATAATGAACACATTGTTATGTAAAATTTCACAGAAATTGTGTAAAATGAAAACCTACAGCACTTTTCAACAAAATAATAAATGACTTTTGTTCTAAAAAATATTTCTTGAATATTCCATGAAATGACTGCTAGTGACATCTTTAGGAACTAGATAGAAGCTTAATCAAACTAGCAATTTTACGTGTTAGCTTATAGTTGGATTGATTGTGCATAATTAACACACTAAATCTGTAATAATTGGAATAAAATAACTTCATTTTTAAAACATATAGGTTTTATACATTACAAATATATAAAATAAAGTGGTATTAAAAACAAAGTTATTTTATTCTAATTATGTTAAATTATATTTAAAGATCCAACCTTTTGTGAGGCTGGTACATCAGAGAGTAGCCGGCCCCAACTATGCACAGTGGATAAAGCAGGTAGGTGAGATATCTCATTGCCTCTGCGTCCACCGCTCTTGTTCTCATCTCCGCCTTGTTAACTTGGTCGGACGCAAACACGAGACGGGGCAACCTGCCGGACCTCCAGTCAAATGTGACGTGGAGCATCTTCTTCACTTTCCACACCTGAAATCAGAGTACCAAATGGAATAAAATATCAATTGACAAGGTTCGTGGCAGAGCGGAGGTTCATAGTGAGTAAGGTACTCCCACAGTCCACAGGTTTGCAAACTGGAATGTTCTCTATTGACCCCTCTCTATAAAAAGAAGAAAAAACATCTGAGAAAAAGAAAAAGATCCTGAGTGAAATTTTGACCCAATTCTGTTTATAAACCACCAATCATACGTGGAAGATTACTTGACATGGTTTAGAGCAGTCATTCCCAAGGTGGTCTAAATAAAACCCCAGGGGTCGATTTCGACCTGCTGAGGGTCCATGTCAATAAAAAAAAAATTGGGGGTGCGTTAGTCTAACGCTGTATTTAATAAGATACTTACCTCAATCAGTGTTGCGATCGAAGTAGGAATAAGAATGATCATAGATGTGTCTTCATCAAAGAGGTACAGCAGAACTATGGACTGCGAGAAGGCTCTCCACAGGACCGTGCGGACGGACAAGCCCACCATCAGTTTCTTGGCGCGCCAGAATGATATGTCATTCTTGAATGCCAGGAAGTCAAATAGTAACTGAAAAAATATATAGATATTGTAATTCGAATGTATCAATAATAATTTTAAAGCGTGCAGTCTGACAAAGTAATGGAGCATTGCAATTGTTTAAATTGCTTTAACCTTTTGTTTGTCAGCATATCCTTAAAAGATATTATTAAAAAATCATTTCTTTAAATATAAATAGCTATTCTGGGAAAACTACTTAAGGTATATTTAAGGCTATTTTTATAAATATATGAACACATTATCTGGTAAGACGGAACAATTTACAAAAACACCATTTTGCAAAAACACAAGTACGTTATTACTAAAATAGAATCAGCCGGCGAATGGTGAAAATTTAGCATCAGCGATCAAGAAGTTAAATAACAGGATCAAGATGTTTTAACGATAAAAGTGTGTAACCTTTTTTATTATGTTTCTCAAAGAAGCTGTCAGAAAATCGGAGAATGTGTGCGTATTACCGCTTTGCAATAAAAAATCAAATAAAAGTAAATATTCTGAAAGTATCTGAGAATTAAAACCAGTTTTTGAAAGGTTTATGGAACATGCCTTCAAATTTTATTATAATTTTTGAAATATTAACATTTTTAAAAATGGCACACTATGTATATGTTTTTTCATCTAAACGCTAAACTAAAATTACTATTAATGAGAAAAAAACACATATTTTACTAGACAAATGTAATAAAAACATTACTGCCACCTCACTTTTTTGTTGTTTCATTTAAAAAATATTTAATAAAAACTTCACAAAATTTCACAATTTTTTCTCAAATTAGATATTTTAATTCTTGTGTGGTTAACTTCTGGATATAATTGTTTGGCACTACTATCATGGTGAGAAATGCCTAAAAATCTTTACGGGAAATACAACGATTTCTGTGAGACCACATAAGCTGTTCCCAAAAGCTGTTGACTCTACGGGTAATAGCTGTTTGTTCGCAATACCGAAAAAATTAGCCCAAGTAGTTAAAAAAGTTTGAATTATGGCCTTATTCCTGTCAAATTTGAGAGACAAGTATAACCTCACATCTGTATGAACTATGTATAATTTGTTCCAATATCGGTATTGCCATAGGAATGAAAATTTTTAATTAATTTATTTCAATTCCACTATACTAATTTTCAAGGTTTTATAATGAAAAATAGAATACTGAATGGATAATTAATACAGCGTAGCAATCTTGACAAATAGATTGTTCAACTTATAGAAATTTTACAATTAAGAGTACAAAATATACAGGGTGTATCGGCACGTACCTGACAAACTTTAAGCAGCTATTCCTTGGCATATTTGGAGTAAAAATTCTTATGTGCACTTTGCTGTCCGGTAACGTTTTTTTTTAATAAAAAATTTATTATTCATATTTTCACCACATGTCACCACTGTTTTATCCTTTGTCAAAGTTTGAAAACCCATCTGGAAAAATATTTTATTCGAATTCCGTTGAATAATGCACATGTGTACCTATATTGGCGGACTTTTACAATCACAACGAAATGGCACGGCACCATTCGTCTCATTTTTAACTATTATTATTTAGTGTGTGCGAAAGAGCGAAGACGCTTTTTGACATACTTGCTTATAACAGCTGTTGAACACGAAACGCAATGCCAATGACAGTGATGTAGTGTGGAAATTTTAAATTTTTTTGTTTTTAATTGAAAAAAAATGTTACCGGACAGCAAAGTGCCCATAACATTTTTTACTCCAAATGTGCTAAGGAATAGCTGATTAAATTTTGTCGGGTTAGTGCCGATACACCCTGTATACATATTATAATATAATATTATAAGTTATGAAAACTTGATGAGACTTATATAGAAGGTAGAAATGACAATGGTTGCACACAATAAATAAAGATTGGTGAAAAGACTACCTTCCATGTAAGTCTCAAAGTGTTATGAACACTTGATGAGACTTACATGAAAGGTAGAAATGACAATGGTTGCACACAAGATATAATTTATGAACACTTGATGAGACTTACATGGAAGGTAGAAATGACAATAGTTGCACACAAGAAATAAAGATTGGTGTCTGCGAAAATTCCCTTCACATCGTCAATGTTTTTCTCATTAAAACCCATTACGTTGAGCGAATGGAACGCCATAGAAATCTGAACCAGTAGTTTCATTTTGCCAACGGATGCAGGGGCGTATTCTAGAGACACATTCACAGCAGAAGTGCTTTTCTTTATTTCTACCATATTCTCCATTCTACTCTTTAAAAAGTTATATTGCACTATGGGTAAGTATTCATTGGTATGCGACAATCTGCAAAAAAATATAATTATGTATTTGTGAGTTGGCAAGCAGGAAAATTATAAGCTCATGAAGTTATGCATATAATACAAACTCTACAACGTAAATAGTATTAAAACATGGAGCTTCCAATTCAAATAGCATCCACTGCCCCTGTGTAAAACATTAACATATCATGCATTCTGCTATAAATAAGCTTTAAAAATCTAAGTACAAAGTGAATGTAAAAAAACAAATTTAATATGGTTCAGGAAAATGCAATGAATGCATTCTTTTTAAACCTTATTGAGCTCTTCTCTAATGCAGTTAGTACATTTTAAAACGCGATGATTATGTACAAACATAATACTAAAGCTAAATTTACAGAGACATGTATTATGTACAAATAAATAAAAATAAAAAAATTTAAAAGAAATACAAACATTCCCGGGTTAAGAAATATTTGAAAATCTTCTACTACCACCACAGTAAGCTGAAAACGTTGCTTGTGTTGTGATGGGGGACTTATTCAGCCGAGGAATTGAACTCACCACGCCAGGGTGGGACTTAAACGCGATGCCAACTCAGCCACTGACCGGTCATGAAATGCAAAAACTATAAAAATATTGCAGATTGGACATTAACCCCTAAGGGGCGGAACCCTGCATTTGCAGTATTGAATAATTGTGCCCACGCATGGTATAAAGCACTGCATTTGCAGTATAGAATAATTGTGCCCACGCATGGTATAAAGCACTGCATTTGCAGTATAGAATACTTGTGCCCACGCATGGTATAAAGCACTGCATTTGCAGTATTGAATAATTGTGCCCACGCATGGTATAAAGCACTGCATTTGCAGTATTGAATAATTGTGCCCACGCATGGTATAAAGCACTGCATTTGCAGTATTGAATAATTGTGCCCACGCATGGTATAAAGCACTGCATTTGCAGTATTGAATAATTGTGCCCACGCATGGTATAAAGCACTGCATTTGCAGTATTGAATAATTGTGCCCACGCATGGTATAAAGCACTGCATTTGCAGTATTGAATAATTGTGCCCACGCATGGTATAAAGCACTGCATTTGCAGTATTGAATAATTGTGCCCACGCATGGTATAAAGCACTGCATTTGCAGTATTGAATAATTGTGCCCACGCATGGTATAAAGCACTGCATTTGCAGTATTGAATAATTGTGCCCACGCATGGTATAAAGCACTGCATTTGCAGTATAGAATAATTGTGCCCACGCATGGTATAAAGCACTGCATTTGCAACGTTGACCTTATGTGTTAATTTTGCCTTTGGATATTACCTATAATGGTTGGATAAAAATATCACTTTTTCAATTAATGTATTGTCTACGTGTTGGCTTTAAAAAAAATATTTAATTATTTATTGAAGTTTCTCGTCGGCAAGTTAACCACTCATTTAAAAAAAATTAAAACTGAATTAAATATATTGAACAGAAGATTGTCTATTAAATAGACAGTAAACAAATTAAATTTATTATAAAACATTTAGAAAAGCATGGTTTGGCAGACCAGACGCATGCAGATCTTGTGAAGACCAGGTTCGGCAGACCAGGCACATGCAGATCTTGTGAGAAAGTCTGCCGACCCCGGCCCTACACCTAGACCAGGTTCGGCAGACCAGGCACATGCAGATCTTCTGAGAACGTCTGCCGATCCCGGCCCTACACCTAGACCAGGTTCAGCAGACCAGACGCATGCAGATCTTGTGAGAAAGTCTGCCGATCCCGGCCCTACACCTAGACCAGGTTCAGCAGACCAGACGCATGCAGATCTTGTGAGAAAGTCTGCCGATCCCGGCCCTACACCTAGACCAGGTTCGGCAGACCAGACGCATGCACATCTTGTGAAGTCTGCCGACCCCGGATCTACACCTAGAAGTAATAAATTTAACGGTGTTTATACATCTTTTACAATGAAAGCAATAGGTAAAGAGTTTTCATACTTAAGCAGACTCATGAGTTCTCCGGGAATTGCTTTAGCAGGAAATTCAATGGGATCGGCCAGGATGGAAAAAGCAACGAGGTTTTGAAGGTGTCCAACTGGCTTCACATCCTTCACATTCAAAGGAATCTCTTCAGTCTGCAAATAGAAAATAAATAAAAAATCATAAACGAACATTCTGGAAAAAAAATAACCAACTCTATGGATTTCTCTTCTCAATTTGTTTTACAAATAAAAATTTGACAAATAATTTGCAGGTAGGATAATACAGTTGTTAACTTGACTACTATAGTGTTAGAGTGCGGCGGCAACAGACGGAATAAACGCTTTATATACAGTAGTACAAATTTCACTCATTCTCTTTCTGCACTCAGATCTTGACCAGCTGAGACGTTAGTTCACTGTATTTAATTAATCAAATAATGTTACTATTATCGTGTGTTCAATAAACTTGTTATTATCTGAAGATTCGAATCCTGTACTCTAAAAGTATCTAAATAATAATAGCCTTTCTGTGTCTATTAGATACTCGCAGTATCACCAAGTTAAAGACCACCATTGATAATCGAAATCGGTTTAGCTATTTAAGAGTTATGCGTATGTTTCAGACGGTTCCATAATATTTCATCAAAATGAAAATTTAACACACCTGTGGCTACAAGAGAACAATCCAAAATTGTCTCATTAATAACAAACAACACAACCTACCTTTCTACGAGTACCTACTTGCGAGTTACTACTGACAGCTAAAATCGTAAACAAAGCAACCTACCTGTTTACAAGCACCTACTTGCCTACCTACGACAATACGTCGCAGTCGGTCTGGCGCATTACGCCAACTCGCTAGAAGGTTCGAGCCTATCGCCTATGCGTAATTGCAGCGCCGACCGAAAGTTCCCGAAAGGCCCAGACTGAGCGAGTGTCTCCGGTTTATCTGCAATTCATCTACCTACTGTCGCTGCCGGCTGTACTGTATAAATAAGCCCGACGCAGCGAGCAGTCAGTCAGTCATCAATCTGCCGTCAGTTGACAAACCTCGCGAGAGACAACCGGCGCGCCCCGCGCCCCCGCGAAGGACAATACTCCCGGCTTCGCCCGTACACATCATGGACTCCATCGGGACATCATCTTAGCGCCTTGGCCACCGTCCCTGGCCAGCGCTACAACGGATTACAGCGCCCTGGTTCCAGCGCCTCTGACCAGCGCTTCATCCACGCACCATGACCACCACGAGGATACGCAACATCCTCACTGGTCTACGCAGCTCCCGCTCAACCGCCTACAAGGTCCACCGCACCTTCGGCCTTCCCGTCAGCACTGGAGTACATGAACGTTCTTCGCCAGTGCCTGACAGTCAACGAGTCCGGTCACCAGCGCCCGGCGTCGACTCACTGACCCGCGCTTGACCAGCCATCACAGCCATCATCCGGAGAATACTACATCTGTCCTACGCCCACTCACATCACGGCAAACTGACTCAATAAACACTGTGACCTTCACGAAACGTCTTTTAAATGATATATAGAGTCATTAAAAGTGATGAAACAAAAACTAGGTTTAATACAGTAATTAATTTAATTAACTGTAGTTACCTTTGTAACCTATTTAAACTAGTTTTGTTTCATCACTTTTCATGACTTTATCACTTTTTGTAGGTGTGTTGAATTGTCATTTTGATGACATACCCGGTCACCGTTTCAGATAGGGTGTTTGAAAAGCTCTGTTAGGGAAACGAGCGGTTTGACATGAGCGTACACACAACTGCAGGAAACGCTTGTTTTTAGAGCTGTGGCTGCGTCCTCGAGTTTACTTTAAAAATGGAGGTTTATGAGGCAACATGTCTGTGGCTTCTCTTCCAAGGAATAACACAAAGATAAAGGCAATATTAGGGCATCCTTTATTAAGAGACAGACCTACGCATGGGCATTTTGTTGCCCTTTATGCTAAACTGAGACAACATGAACCGAAATTATTCAACTATTTTCGCATGTCCATAAAATCTTTTGACAATTTGATTCTACTGATGTCTTTGCTTTCCTTTGGCTTACTTTTCATCTGAGATTAAATGATTTCAAATCAGTATCAAAGCGGTCCATGGAGCTCTGTTGACATCCAAACTGCTCGGGAAACGCGCGGGGACTGAATATACCCATAGCTCTCCATACACCTCGAGTCGCTTGGAAAATGCAAGTAAAACGAGTGAACCGAGATTCTCGATGGTTTGGTGTCAATACCAGTATGGAAAGCTATACACCTCGAAAACCGAGGGTGTTAAACCGAGCGGGAAATGCGCAACTCAAACGCCCTATCTGATACAGCTCTAACAACCCAGAATAGACAGGTACCTCTCAAAAATTCGTAATAAGTGAATAAAATAAAAAGTCAGAGATCTCACCTTTGATTTCAATAAATTAAATGTAGCAGCTTGTGGAAGTGCAAACACAACTAGCGGAACTCTCTCTACGGAAGCTTCAGAGTTTAATCTGTCCCAAGACCACTCGCTCTTCCTGGAATCCGCTAGCGCCAAAAACAGGAACAGGGTTCCATTATTGCGGGTTTTCCGAGGTATTTGCAATTCAACAATCCTGTTGACAAATAATATTATAATCATAAATATATCTTAGCCATTATACTAGAAGGACTACTAACTATACAGGGTGTAGCGGCACGTACCCGACAAACTTTAACCAGCTATTCCTTAGCATATTTGGAGTAAAAAATCTTATGTGCACTTTGCTGTCCGGTAATGTTTTTTTTTAATAAAAAAATTATTATTCATATTTTCACCACATGTCACCACTGTTTTATCCTTTGACAAAGTTTGAAAACCCATCTGGCAATTATTTTATTCGAATTCCGTTGAATAATGCACGTGTGTACCTATATTGGCGCACGTTTACAGTCACAACGAAATAGCACGGCACCATTCGTCTCATTTTTAACTATTATTATTTAGTGTGTGCGAAAGAGCGAAGACGCTTTTTGACATACTTGCTTATAACAGCTGTTGAACACGAAACGCAACGCCAATGACAGTGATGTAGAGTGGAAATTTTAAATTTTTTTGTTTTTAATTGAAAAAAAAATGCTACCGGACAGCAAAGTGCCCATAACATTTTTTACTCCAAATGTGCTAAGGAATAGCTGGTTAAAGTTTGTCGGGTTAGTGCCGATACACCCTGTATAACCATTTTTGGGCAAATATATTTAGAAGGATTTCAAGTTTCTTGAAAAAAATGACTATTTCGTGTGCGTATAACGTATCAATTACACCCATTTAAAACTAGTGACTCTTTGGGTCCGTAGGAAAACTTAAGGTTTGTATTAGATTGTATGGCTACAACTAGTCACAAAAAACAGATAACATTACATTTTACTTGTAAAAGGCCAATTCAGGCCCAATGCGTATTTCAGGAAGAAACAATATTACTAAAACTTCTTTATGTGTAAAAGCTCAAAAGAAAAGTAGTGTAAGTAGGTATTCTACATTTTAGTCATCATAACTTCAATAACAGACATTTGATGCTACAACTGAATTTGCTGTATTAGATTACCTACTATATATTACTATTTGGTAGTCAAGGATAAAACCGTCAAGAGCATAAAGATAAAATAGTTTGTTCTGTATCGTTCCACCAAATACATACCTTTGAGAAGAAGTATAGTAGTCAAAATCTCGCAGGGTGAGAACCTTATTTATATCATTATTACTAGGATTCTGACGCGTTGATGTATAAAGATGCAAATCTTGTTTCGGGTGGCTGATCAGGTGGGAAGTAAAGCATCTTTCTCCGTCTTGACAGCTTGGAGGAATAAAAATCTCAGCAAAGTTTTTGACCACATGAATCATGTACGCCAAAAATATCACAGTAAGGATTATATTGACAGAAATGTACTTCATTGTTAAATGAAGCGGACTATCGATTAAATGAATATACTTTATTGAGACTGCATCTATACTGACGTGTAATTTAAAAACATAGGAAATACGCCGGCAATCAATCGTTCAGTTACTTTTCAGCGTTCCTCATTGGATGGTGTAAGCACTGGTAAGCACACATCAGTGGTCATTGGGAACAAAACCGCAGAAATAAATTTGAATCAACTTTTATCAATTTATTGCATCTGAAACATCACGCCAATCACATGCCAACACACACTTTTAAATTATTGTGATTATAATAGCCTGAATAGCCCTTTCCATATACTTGGGATTGCCAATGCATACGTTCTAAAATACCCTTAATAAATGTTCAAATTCCCCACAAAATCACCTCAAGTTGCTTTACCTCCAAAATGAACCAAATTTATTGATTGGCATTTTTTTTTTTTTTTGGTCATTTTCCGGTTTTTCCTTTCGTTCAGGGCTCAAAAATTATTTTTTTTGCGAAGAAAACGAAACTATAGAACATTCTTACAATTAATGTACACATTATTTTTTATATTGCTGGAAGAATTCAAGAATTGCCCAGAATCCTCGCGTTTTCCCCACAAAAAGGTTCTCCTTGCCAAATACCTACTTCTTGAAAAAATTGAAATTTCCCGCAATTTGGGGAATTTCTTACAAGCTGGCAACCTCACAAATACTAGCTTTCAGTACAGATAAACATTATTTGAAGAGAAAAGTGTGAATTTTGACTTTTGACAGAAGAGGTACTCCATAGATAATAAAATATCGTCAAGTTATTGTTTTTTAGCTGAATTTGTAGGACACAATTGTTTAAATTAAAAATAAATCAAATATACTACAAGTTAATATTTTATTCATTATGAAACCAGTTTCATGCAAAAGGAACGAAAGAACAAAACAACGGCATTTCGCGCAGTTTGCGGTTGTTATGTTCCATTCCCGTAATTCGTGGCTCGGCTCGCAGAAATTTTGTTCTGTTTATACGCACGTAATCAACATTTCCGAATTTTCTCTAGATTTTTGTGCTTTCTCCCTTTTTCCTAAAAAAGAGAAATTTCCCTAGACCTCATATCACTGGCAGGGACTACCGTAGCAATGGTTCAAGAATTAAAAAAAATTAAACATTTTGATAGTCGAAATTTTCGAACGGTGCGCGGTGTTTCGAAATGAAAGCATGGACATGGGATTGTGATTGGTTTATTCATGATGGTATTGTTCCTTTTGGATTGTTGAAGGGCAATGATAAAATATGGATCCAAAAAAATAAAGAAGTACAGATAATGTCGCTGTTTTCAAAGACATATTGGGCCGGTAATTAAGCATTTTTAGTAATGGCTTATCTTGTCAGGGTTCATATCGGAGAGCAACTAAACATGACGAACATAAATATTTCTCTAACCTGTGACAGACCACGTTATAAGCGCGCTTTATTACTGTGGCTTGGCCTATTTCAGCACATCGCTCGTCATACATTCCTATTTTTAGTTTATGTCGAGCGATATGCTGAAATAGGCCAAGCCATGGCCTATTTCAGCGAAAAAACTGGAGGGGGTGTCTTTGTCCGTAAAAAACCACATAAAACTTGTTGAATTCCGCTGCACGCTTAATACGCAAAAATATTTAATTAACACTTGGTGTCAACTTAATTTCCACAAGAAATAACTAATTTTGTGGTAGGAGATGGTAAAAGATGCAATAAAGTTTAATTTTTTCTTAATCAAAGTTACGTTTGAAGGTTAGGAAATACGTATAAATTATTCAAATAACCTAAACTAAACTCTAAAAACTTATTTCATGCATGCTTACTTAAACCCCCCACTTAAATAGTTGCCTCAATTAGATATTTAAGTTAAAATCTAATGTTTTTGCATGCGGAATTTGACAAGTTTATCCACAACAAATTTTCTAAAAAAGGTACATTCTTTCCACATTTACAATTTTTGTTAACGGGAGCTACCATCAACACAACCGTAGAAATTTGAAAAAAAAAAGTATTTTCAAGGATATATTGTTAGAATCAGGTTTATTGTATAAGCTACCATCCAGAGTGTCCACTCCATGACACCATCCAAATGTATTATCTACACAAATGATGGTAGAATATGGCTTTGAACCTCTTGGCATCGAAATAACATTTTTATTTATTTTATGTTATAGAAACAAGTAGTTCATTGGCTACAGTGAGGATAATTGGAGATATTATATACAGATTATCACTGGAAAAGTATTATTATAATGTATCACTAGATCCCTAAACAATTATTATTGTCGATATAGGTAAACAGTAAACAAAAAACTGTTCACCTCGTTTAATAAAACTCAATTTCATATTATCTAAGGAAACTAACCCAAGTATTGTTAAATAGTAAAAACTGTGAAAATACTATTACGCTTTTCAGGGTTTTCGCTTTTTAATCAGCCATTCAAATTTCAGATAATGTCATAAGAATATCCTTGAAGTATTTCTTAAATGTCATCTACGTTTTTCGATAAATTACATAAAACACGTTTTATAAAACTAGTTATTATAATATTACAAATCGTCGTTGATGATTCGAAGGTTACTTCATAAAACGAACAAAAGCAAAATAAAAATGCTCAAAAAAGATAGGATTTACATAGCTGAAGTAAAATAACCTTTATTCACTTAAAAATAAGGGTTATTTTTGCATACTTTGAATATTTTTACTCACTTATCTTCGTAGTCCCTCGAAGTAAACGCAACCACTGATAATTACTTAGCTAACGAACTCACTAACATTATGCTAACATTCCTTCCAAGTTGTCAAATCGAAGTGTTGTTTTGATTTTGACAGTGAGTTTAATGATTTAATAAGCCTACCTTTATATTTTTAAGAAAACGTTCTGCTTGATCTGCTATTTCATTTTGCTTATTGTCAATTTTTACGCATCCGAATATAGATACGCAGATCAAATATTTCGTGTTATCAGTTTGAGTATGTGTATTCATTTTGTTTTTCTTATTTTTTTTCAGAATATGCAATCACACGTTACTATTTTATAATCTTTACTGCGGCAATACTACGCCGAGAATGTTGCTCCGTATACAAGTTCATTGAAATGGAGATCGGTGGGATAAATAAAGTTTACAATGGAAACAAGTGCAACATCTAGGCACCACTCAGTGAATCAGATAGCGGGCGATGATAACAAGTACAGGGAACCCACCGGGCACACGCATGTGGCTACTCCTCTATATCCCGCGGAGAGTGGGGCCTTGAAGAAAGAGAACCATGTTTCCCGTCCGTGCGCCGTCATAGGGCCTGAAGTGATCCCCACTTTACACCGCTTCGACGGGTATGTGTCTCACGTATGGCCCGAATCCAACTATGGCATTCCTACCAGCTACCGCTACCCTCAAATGCAAATCTGTGCGGATCATGTGTACCCGGCTCGCAATATATCACCTCGACACACGTTCCAGGAAAATATGAGCAGAATTATAGTTCCATCTCCCACGGAAGCTAAACTGAGAAATGATCTTTTTGTCCCTTCTCAAGTCAGCACTAGGCACCTACCGGACACCTCAAAACCGGCTGTGCCCCTTGATGCCAGCAAATACACTGCTGGAACTGTCTTGGTGAATCCACATTCCATTGACATTCTACGCCCCCAGTACAACAGGAATAGCGATGAGCCACAAAGGCATGAAGTACAACCCAGGAACATTATATTACAGCAAAGGCACCCACTACCACACCGGCATGACTTCCCACCTAGACTTGAAGTTCAACAGAGGCATAACTTGCAGCCGAGGGTAGAGCTGCAGCAGAGGGTAGAACTGCAGCCGAGGGTAGAACTGCAGCAGAGGGTAGAACTGCAGCAGAGGGTAGAACTGCAGCCGAGGCACGAAGTACACCGAAGGCTGGAAGTTCAACAGAGGCTAAAGGTGCAGCAGAGATTGGAGGTGCAGCCGCGACAGGAGGTCCATCATGGTCTGGATGTGCAGCAGAGAGTTGAAGCTCAGCAGAGACTGGAAGTCCAACAGAGACACAGCGCGCACCAGAGACAAGAAGTTCAGCAAAAGGTGGAATTGCAACAGAAATATGTTGTGCAACCGAGACACGAAGCTCAGCCGAGACAGGAGCTACAACTAAGACATGATGAGTCTAGGCTAGAAGTGCCACAGAGGTCTGAAGTGCCGCAAAGGCAAGAAGTGCAACAGAGGAGAGAAGTGCCACAGAGACAGGATGTGCAACAGAGACAGGAATTGCAACAGAGGCAGGAAGTGCAACAGAGACAGGAAGTTCATCAAAGACAGGAAGTGCAGCAGAGGCAAGAAGTGCAACAAAGACATGAAGTGCAACAGAGACATGAAGTGCAACAGAGACATGAAGTGCATCTGAGACAAGACGTGCAACAGAGACAGGAAGTGCAACAGAGACAGGAAGTGCAACAGAGACAGGAAGTGCAACAGAGACAGGAAGTGCAACAAAGACATGAGGTACCAAAAAGAGATGAGATACAGCAGAGGTCTGAGTTGCAGGCGAGACACGAGGAGCTTCAGAGACACGAAGTACAGCAGAGGCTTGAAGTGCAGCCAAGGCACGAAGTGCATGCCAGACATGAAGTTCAATATGCTTTGCATGGATATCCGGCCAGCAAAATGAACTCAGCGGCCATTAACTCATACGCTAATGTTAACAGCTGCCCCTCTGAGCTACAGAGGTATCCTTCCGACTATCAAAACCCTGGAATTCAAATCTACCAAAAACTGCCAGAGCCATCGTATCTAGTGGCTAATGACTACGTAGCAAACACTTACTCTCGTGTGAACAACATTCGCTACGAACCATATCCGATGAAAGAGAAATACATTTACCCGAGACACGAGTACCCTTATCAGTATACTAACCAATACCCCTCAAGTTACAGCGCTGTACAGAAGGGTAATGACTTAAGGAAGAGGAATGTTATTCAGCCTGAAATGAAATACTACCAAGTTCCTCAAAAGTATATTGAAACTCACACTTTGGTGCCCAATAAAATTGCAACTGGAAGAACTCAAAGCAATGTGCCGTACCACTTGACCGATATTCCGGGTCACACTGTTGATCCATACACTGGCCAAGGAAAGATTTACGGATTTAATGTATGTGAAAAAAATAGTCAATTCGCCTTAAATTCTAGGCCCATCCCAGAAACTACTAAATTTAGGATAGACTACAACAACTATAGAACATTGCCATATCCCGACACGCAGCACTCGGCTCTCGATAATATGCAAAATACAATTTACAATAAATCAAATATTCCAGCTTATCCCATGAAGCCTCCGGATGTTAATAACTCATATTCTACATTAAATAATGTCAACTATCAAAAATCTATTGATGAACAACATGAAAGAATGAGTGATTACGAAGCCGCTAACAATGGCCAGAAATATTACTACAATCAAAGGTATGCCTCCTATAACCCTCTAGCTAAAATCCCCACAGAGTTTTCTCCGAACATAATTTCACCAACTGAGTCTAGCACTAGCTTCGACAGCACCAACACCATTTCCCACCAACTTTACCAAGAAGACGGAGGCTATGTTAGTCAATGTTCCACTACGAGTGGCAAAAGTGCAGATTTCCAACTGTTGAAGAATGGCCGACCCAACATATACCACGAATCGCCCGATCGCCACGTCAATACTATGGCAGGATATATTAGTTCCAACAACTCTGCAACAGGGTGCGACAGAGCACCGGCTAAATCAACAGATAATATTAAAGCTAGCAATTTGAGACAATTTTTGGAAATGTGGGACGAAGAGTACGAAGATCCCAAAGCTTTGAAAACCCCATTGGAAGCAAATCATAAACCAGAAAATCTTACAAACTGTGTGCAATTTGTACCCGAAAATCCAACGTTGCCCTTACCGGAACAGCTTTATGTTCTGGATAAGGTAAATATCGCTGATGGGGATTTGCACAAGTACGAACATATTCAGAAAATCACCAAGCTTCCTGATAATATCAAAGATTATGATGTTTCTGGGCATTTGAAGAAAAGTCTTTCAAAATTCAATCCTCCGGTTTCAATTGATGGCCAGACACAGAATTCAACTGCAAAGAAGGAAAAATTAAATCCACAGATAAAACTATCAAATAATACAATGATGGAACAAACAAATGAAGTGGTCGATGTTGAAGCAAAAATTAGCCAGTCTATAATCCATAAAGATGTTGGATGTAACTTTGAAATAAAACCCTGCAGTCCAGGAAAGGTTGTTGAAATGAAAGTTGAAATATCTCATGGTTATAACAATCATTCTGATGATAATAATACCAATCGAAAGCAAATTTTGGCAAACCTCAAACATACCAATATTACTCAACCTTTAGGATATAAACAAGAAATCAATGAGAATCGGATAAAAAGAGAAACTGTCAATATGAGTGAACCATCTCCAGAGTCAAGACAAGCAAATGTCTCCTTAACACAGAATTACCCTTCCGGGAAAAGTAATTGCCCAGATGGTGGTGCAGCCCAGTCGGCACCCTTTAATGATATCCCTAAACTCCCTGCTAGGCAACAACTTACTGAATTGGTGTCTGCTAATGAACACAGGGAAACAGTTTTACATAAAGTAAACCACAACATCAATCAGCTTCCTGAACTAAACAATGGTTTGAATGCGCGACAGGTCGTTGATGCAGAAACAAGTAAGAAAATAGTGATAACTGAAAGTGAACTTAAACAACAAGAAGAATCAGATTACAAATCTCATTTTCAAAGTAATAAAGAAAAAATTGATACTGGAACCTGTCTCAAAAGTCATCAGGAAATTCAAGCAGAATTGAAGAGCAAAAATAGAAAAGATTCTGCTATCGTAGAAGTCATACAATTTGGAAAAAGCGAAAGTTCTGCATCTAACACTACGAAAGAAAATTTACTAAAAGTTACTTCTCCCAAATTTCCATTCAAATGTCATAAGCGTGTGTTAAATCTATCTAGAGATGCCGATGAACCTAAAATTAACTCTCGATTATCAGAGGGAAAAAAGAAATTCAGTTTGAGTGATACTGTTTTGGCTAAAAACTGTAAAAAACAGATAAACAAATCTGAATTTCCGACATTCAATAATTGTCCAGAAACTATGGCGCTCGACCTTTCTCCCTCCGATGGAAATAGAAAACACAGATTTGAAGATTTTGTGTTTGGAAGTGTTAGGTCCCCTCTAAAAATAGAAACCTCTGAAAGTTTTTCAGAATTCCATGGCGCCATTAATAGTGCAACATCCATTGATAAAATGGTTTCTTTGGAAACTAATTACATGAAAATAAAATCAAGTTGTAATAATATACCAATAGATTTTTCAGTAGAACAAAAATCACAATCTCTTATAGACATTCCTTGTGAAGACATGCCGAATGTTATTGATACTGTAACCATGTATAAGGCAGAAGACGTAAGCTTTGTTAATGATCACACTTTTGTATGCACCCCAGATACACCAAAAACTGAAGAAAATCTATGTGTAAGCTATTGTACACCAGTCAGTAGTAAAGGAGAACATTTAGAAACTAAGGTGGATAGCGCACTGATACCAATGAGTCTACCAGGAAGTTGCCAAGTTCTTTTGGAAACTGAAATTGATAACTCATTACTGTCATTGGGTTTACTAAATGTGGACTGTTTGCCAGAAATTTGTCAAGATCATTCGGAAAACAATAAATATCCTTTAATAACAACGAACTTATCTAAAGTATGCAATTCAACGGAAAGCATTGCAGAACCTGTCTTGAAAGTTATGGACACAGCATTGGTAAAATCGAGCTTACCAAATGTGTGCGATTCACCGGGGAGTATTGAGGACCCTATATTGAACACTGTAGATACTTTACTAGTAAAGAGTTTGTCAAAAGTGTGCAATTCCCCGGGAAGTATTGCAGACCCTGTGTTGAACGCTGTGGATACAGCATTAGTAAAGAGTTTGTCAAATGTATGTGATTTACCGGGAAGTATTGCAGCTTCTGTGTTGAACGCTGTAGATACAGCATTAGTAACAAGTTTGTCAAATGTGTGTGAATCATCGGGGAGTGTTGCGGACCATATATTGAACACTGTGGATACAGCATTAGTAACAAGTTTGTCAAATGTGTGTGATTCTTCGGGGAGTGTTGCGGACCCTATATTGAACATTGTGGATTCTTTATTAGTAAAGAGTTTATCAAAAGTGTGTGATTCAGCAGGCAGTAATGCAAATGCTGTTTTGAACCCTGTGGATGCATCATTGGTAACAATGAGTTTGTCAGAAGTACGTGATTCACCAGGAAGTATTGCAGAACCTTTGTTGAAGGATGTGGATACATCATTAGTAGAAAATTTGTCAACTATCACTATCAATGATATATCAATGAGTTCACAGAATGTGTATAATTTATCTGCACAGGACAAAGCAGATCATTTGAAGGCCGAGGTTGACGGCTTTTTAATAACAACAGGCTCATCAAAATCATGTAATTCACTTACGTATATTGAAGATCCTATTGCTAAGGGTGAATCATTGATTTTATCAAGCACAACACTTACAGATTCATTTCCGAACAAATGCGAAGATGATCTAAAAAATAAGGTGGAAATGTCATCAAAAGTATACAACCCACCAGTACATATTGAAGCAACTAATCAAGAAGCAGTGGAGACACCATTGTTATCAATGAGCTTACCATGCATAGGAGATATTTCAAAAAATGGAATATATACTCTGACATCAGATTTATCACATGAAGACTATTTGCTAGATATTAATAAAGATCACAAGGAGAAAAAGGTGGATGTCCCATTTAAGCTCTTAGCAGATGCAGTTGATGTATCAATAGATGCAGAAAATAGTTTAGAAGGTGATGTAAATCCAACTGTTACACCAAAATTGAGTGATTTACCCGAAAAAAATACAAAGGATACTATAAGAATTGATATGGATACATCGATACAAGAAAGCTCAGTAAGTGAAGATAGTACTCAAGATCAAAAGAACTTAAAACTTGGAGCAGGCGTCTCTTTAACAGATCTAGTGGATTCAGGGGCAAATAGAGAATACTTTTCAAATAACCTCTCTTTAATAACGTCACTCCCAATGGATACATCGACACCAAAAAACTCCACGGAGCTGCCAAATAAAGGTGATAAGGAATGTGAAAATGATCACTTTGAAAATAAGGTGGATGCCTTATTAGACCCAATGAAAAAAGATTCCACCCACCATGAAAGAAACCTCCTGGGAGATATTGCAGTATTATCAAGAAGCTCAACCAAAGTTTCTATTTTGACAGAAAAATGTCATTTAGAAAATAATGTGAACTCCGTATTAGTATCAATCGTCTTACCAAGTAGGGGTATTCTGCTAAGAGATAGTGAAGACAAACCTTTGATAAGGGAAATGAATACATCAATTTCAAATACTTCATTAAAACATGATGGTAATTTCAACTCATCGATGCCTGTTGATAGTGAAGTTCTAGTGAATAATTCAACATCAAAGAACATGCTAAAAGTACGCACTTTGAGAAAAGATTGTGAAGGGAATGTCTTGGAAAGTAAACTGGATTCGTCAATATCACAGACCATACCAATTGTTGAGAATTTTGAAGGAGATTGTGAAAGGAATGATTTGGAAAGTGAACTGGATACATCAACATCACAGACCATACCTATTGTTGAGAATATGAAAGGAGAATGTGAACGGAATGATTTGGAAAGTGAACTGGATTGTTCAATATCACAGACCATACCAATTGTTGAGAATTTTGAAGGAGATTGTGAAAGGAATGATTTGGAAACTGAACTGGATACATCGACTTCACAGACCTTACCTATTGTTAAGAATTTGGAAGAAGGTTGTGAAGGGAATGATTTGGAAAGTGAACTGGATTTGTCAATATCACAGACCATACCAATTGTCGAGAATTTTGAAAGGGATTGTAAAGGGAATGATTTCGAAAGTGAACTGGATTCATCAATAACACAGACTACACCAATTGTGGAGAATTTGGAAGAAGATTGTGAAGGGAATGATTTGGAAAGTAAACTGGATGCATCAACTTCACAGACCCTACCTATTGTCAAGTCTTTGGAAGGAGATTGTGAAGGGAATAATTTGGAAAGTGAACTGAATGCATCAACACCACAGACCATACCTATTGTCAAGTCTTTGAGAGGAGATTGTGAAGGGAATGATTTGGAAAGTGAACTGGATGCATCAACACCACAGACCATGCCTATTGTCAAGTCTTTGAGAGGAGATTGTGAAGGGAATAATTTAGAAAGTAAACTGGATTCATCAATATCACGGACCAAAGCAATTGTTGAGAATTTGGGACGAGATAGCAAAGAGAATGATCTGAAAATTGAAGTTGGTACACCAAAGAGCCTTGGAGAGAAAGCTGGGATTTTGCCGGTAAGTAGTGAAAATCATTGTTTAGAAAATGAAGTTGATACACCATTATCAGAAAACTCACTTAATGTAGATGACATTGAAGACAAAAGTAATGATAGTTTGAAAAATGAAGTAGATATTCCAATTACATTAGTTGGTCTTGAAGTCAATGAGATTTTGACAGCTAACAGTGAAAATCATCTGGAAAATTTGAAAGAAATTTTAAAAATTGATTCACCAATCATAGCAAAGAGCCTGCCTAAAAGAGTAGGTGTTTTGCCAGAAAGTAATGAAGCTCACTTAGAAATTTTGGTGGATACATCAATATCAAAAAGCTTAGCGAGTGAAGAGAGTTTGGGGGGAAATGATGAAGAAAAGAATTTCGAAATTGATGCAGATACCTCAATCACTCCTAAAGATATTGATGCAAATCATGAAATTCCTCTAATAAATAAAATAACAATATCGCTATCAAATAATGTATCCATTGAAGATTCTACGGGAAGAAACACCATAGAGAATCATTTGAAAAAAGAAGTGGATACTACGATTACATCGGTAAGTAAGCGAGAAAAAGAAAATTTGCCTGTAAACAGTGAAGATGAAATGGATAACAAATGCAAGACTGTTCCACAAAATAACGACAATCGTCGAGAAAATGACAAGGAAACATCATTTCCAAAGAGCAAATCAGGAAACTTGCCAGTAAATCAAAACAATAATTTAGAGAATAAAGCGGAGCTAATAATGTTAAATGACCAACCAAATGAAGGTAATTTGGAAGGAAGTTGTGAAAACAATTTGGAAATCGAGGAAGATTGTGCATTATCATCACAAAGTTCTGTAAAAGAAACTATTGTCATAAGCGAGGCCCTGACTGAGAGAGAGAATACTAGAACCACAGATATGAATGACAAATTACCAACAACCATATCAACATGTACTGATGAATTTTTGCTTGTTAGTTCCATAAATGAATGCACTTTGAAGACACCATTAAATAAAACATTTGAACTAAATGTAGCTAACAATGAAAAAGTTTGTGAAAATTCTGATGATGAAATAACTCGTTTTGATAAAGAGGTATCCATATCCAGCAAAAAGAAAAGTGATTCATGTGACCATAAAGTTAAATCTGATGTTTTCGGTGTGAAAAGGAGAAAACTCCTTAGATCCTTTACTAGTGAGTCCATCTCAAAAATGGAAAATATTTCAAATACTCTTGAACCTGTTGTCATTGAGCTGAAATTGATTGGAATAAAAGAACCGGAAAAGAATGCCCTCGATAACTTGCTTGATGATTCTATCCACAAACCTAGACCTAGTGCTGAACACAATCATACATCGATTGAGCTTGATATTTTATCATCTCAGATTAGTAAGAATGAAACAGCTCAACCTTTAGAATGCCAAACTAATTCAGAAAATATAGGCGAGGGAGAAGAGGGTTTCAATCAGAAAACAGACGATTTTGAAATAATAGAAAATGAGAATTTGGAAAATTATAATTCTGAACATGAACTACAAACTCCATCATATTCCACAGATATAATTCCTGCTAATGTAGCAGAAGATTGTAAAAGGGAGAATTGCTCTGAAAACTTATGTACATTGCGTGAAACTAATTGCGATGAAAAACTGATCCCTGAAAACCACCTAGCTGTAGAGTTTGAGAATAAGGCTGATGCTACAATGGTGGAAATATCATTTTTAAATGCTGACAATGAAATTTGCACTTACGATATAAAAGATATTCTAATAAGCCCAGAACTGCATTCCGGGGAACTTTCTGTACAGCCAGAAGGAGAATTAGTTGAGTTTGATTCATCTCAGGATAATGTTGTGGTATATGAGATTCAATCCACTGGAAGTTTTTCTCCAACCATTGAGGCAATAGCGGAGAATGCTGAGGTTCACAGCCCGGCTCCGTGCAGCCATGTTGACATGGATTATAATACAAATGTTCTCAGTGAGACATTGGAGGATACTAAAATTGAGGAGGTGGAGTTGGGAGGTTGCTGGATAGAAGATATTGCGTGTGTGGAAACAGTCATATCAGAAGAAACCATCTTTCATTGTGAAGATGAAGTTGTAGTAGGAATGCCTGCTGATCTTTCTTGGGAACAAATTGCTTCCGATGGTGAAGACAATGTTAGCGTGCCCTTTTCTGTGATTAATATACAAGTTGTCAATGAAGATATTCTTAAAGATTCAAACAGTAATTTGATTTTGAAAGATTCATCGCTCGATGTCGAATGTAGTACTGATATAACGCACAATGACTCTGTAATTTCAACTATTCAACTATTTAATGTAAATTCCTGTGACGAAAATCAGAATGGGAAACTAAAAAGTTGTGATTCCAAAAATAAGATTTTTGGAGAATTATTAAATTGTGACCCGAAAAATAAGAAAAGAAAATTATCAAAATTCAAAGATGGTTTAACATCAATTAAGAAAAAAAGTATATCCGTTTTCGATTTTGAAGATGAAGAAAAAATTGAAAATTCTTCTAAGAAAATGAAATACGGGAAAAATATTCTTAATGAAAAATTGGTAAAAAAATGCACCGTCAATATTCAAAAAACATCTTGGAATACAGAGACCAATCTTTTTACCAAAGGAAAGTTGATAACAAAGGGTGCTCAAAAATATATTCCTTCCGACGATAAGCATAATTCTAATTTGAAATGTAAGTTACAGCTTCCTGAAAATATACTACTGTCATTGAAGCACGCCCCGAAAATTTGTGAAAATACTGAAGGCGGCAAAACTAGCACCCCTAATAAACAAAAACAAACCAAATTACCAAAAACTAAAAGTAAACCTAACTTTGAAGATGTGCTCAAGCAAATTGACGAAACCCATATTTTTCAGTCAAAGACGAAAGCGAAAAATTGTAAACCTATCATACCAAAAATGATAATTAAAAAAAATGAAATGGGCTCTCACTACACGAGCACCCCGCGGAGGAAAACTCCAGATTTGACTGGAAATAAGTGGCAACCCTGGGTTTGTTTGCAAAGAAATGCTTGTATTGAGAAAATGGTCAAGTCTAAAAGAATGAGAGCATCGCACTTAGACTACACGCAGCATCGTAAGGAACGTGCGATATACAGGAACCCAGATAGACGTAAAAATTGCCAATCAGGAAAGCAAAGTGTTAAGGAAAGCCACTCTAAATATCCCCATCTTAAATTACTTCCTAGTCAAGCATTAAACCAATATATTTTATAACAATATACATAGATACCACAATATTAAGATAGATTTAATATAATTAGAAAAACTTAAGGCGTGTGAATTATTGTTGCAATTATCATCCGGGAGGGTCAGGTCCTACTTACCACTTACCAAACATAGATGTAGTTCTTTCCCTCTAGCAAAGTCTGCCTAGCAATATTATATCATAGCTTTGCAAGCCATCACTGAAATGGATTGGTACAAATACATAGTAAATACATGGCTTAGGCAGTCCCACCTATTCCAATACATATTGCATTCCTTTGTTACTCTCCAGGAGGAATTAGTACTTTATTTGATTAAACTGAGAATATACAGGATATATATTGTACAAATTATATTTTATTCATATATGTATGTACATACATAAAGACACATCACATTTACAGAGATGCAGATTTGTACTAAAAATATTTTTAATAGTATAAAGAATATTGTATCTAGTCACTAAAGTTTGCCTTGGTGCATCGTATGTGCCTACATAATTAATATTTACTGTTATGTGTTCATGGTCCACTTTTATTAAAAATTTTGTTTTGTGTCCTCATATTTATATAAATGTATCTTTAGATTTACGTTGGACAATATATGTGTATTTTAATTTTGAATGTTGCCAGTTTTCTGATGGATATATATTCCCTGTTACCACTTTTACACTTTATCCATACATCAATAACAGAGAAGTGAGATATTTATCCTTTTTGGTGTTTGGGCAAGATGCCAAACTAACCACTTAATTTTATGTCTGTGTTTACGGATAGTTGTAGAAATTTTACGTTAGTCACCGTTAAGTGAACATGATTGCCAGTATACAATACTGTTATTTTTTTCACCGCATACATCTCATAAAAAATTAAAATAGTTATGACATGAATTTTGTTACCATTTAATTTTTGTTATTGTTTGATATTTTTAAAAACATGTGAATTATGCTTGTTACAAACCCAAAGCCAGTTTGCTAATTGGCATTACTAGCTTATGAAAATATATGTTGTTGTAAGGTTTTTCATAGTTTTTTAAAGAAGATAATTCAAAATGTTGCATTGCGCAACAATATTGAAGTGTTATTTTTTGTAAATATTGAATTGATTTGTTATTTATTTGAGGACATTACAATGTTATTTTATTTGATTTGTTAGAAATACATCCCATTTAAAATTATCTTAGAATAAATTACAAAAATGTTGTTATATTTTAGATTGCAATTTGTTTAATTGAAGTGAACAGACGTTACTAGACGTGATTAAAAATGTTCAAGTACCCGGTGTCTGACTTTATGTTATTTAATTTATATGCATTAATTTACATTGTATTATTTTGTACAAGTAAAACAGTTTTATCAAAATCAAAATGAGTAATTTCCCAGGGCAAGTGCGAACCGTAAATAATATTTAGGTGTAAACTTATATTTCTTCATAAATTTCCCATTGCTTTCATATCATGATTTTATGAACATAGATGAAAAAAAGTGATCTTCAAATGTGATTTAGATTTAAACAAAAAATAACGGATGTGATGTGAAGATCGAAAATAATTCATCGCACTTTCCTCCTGTTTCTTCTATAGAATGCACTGTGGAATTAGCCCTTAAATGCCTGAATTGTACTGAAAACATATTTTAAAATTGTGCCTGAGTAATAAATTAATCCTAAACTAATGGTTCCCACATTTTGTGATGTGCTTATAATATTTAAAGTTAAGTAACATTAAATAATGTAGCTTTCTTTAATTTTATTAGTTCAATATTGCCACCACTAATATTTGTTGGTGTATTTAAGGGTCTGAACTATTGATGGACGCAATTGAAATATTCGTTTTATTAATCAAATGGTGTTTCGAAATAATTGTAACAAAAAAAAACCATTGCAGCAATATTTTGCACTTAATTAAATTAGACAAAAATAACTTGTCAATTAGTTAGAAACATCACTCCAATTGATGATTCCTGTGCTAAGTAATTTATTTCATTTCAATGAATTTTTAATATTTCCAAATGTAATGATACATTAATTTGATTAATAATTCATTTGAATTGATTATTTTGAAATGGACCCTCGATTGTGCCCATCGCTAGACTGTAACCTGATATTTTGGTGTGACTAGAGTACAAATTTTGTCCTTTGCACAGTTTTGACGTGAGTGCCTTAACCTTTATTGTGCAAAGAGTTTCATCCCACTTCTTACATTCTAATTTTCCTTGGGATAAGTTATTAGTCTATGCAGACTTTTATGTTCTAGGGTCGCAAACCCTTGTGATGTTTTTTTACGTAATCTTTCACTGTTTGTCTTTTATGAAAATGTTGAACACTGGTTTATGCTGTTTTCTGTCCAATTAGATCTAAGCAAGGGTTAGGGTGGAGGCATTAGGTAAGGTTCCCAGGGGCCTACTAAGTTTTGTTTTAAATCAATATTTACAAAGGAGTGTGTGCGCTTCGCGTAATTAGGTATTTAAAACGTACATTATTTACAATAGTTACTATCCTAAATCTACCATATTTCCTAAGTTTTTATACATATATTTATGTATTTTAGTTACCTATTGATACTTTATGATTATGTAATATTAAAAGTGCAAGGTGTTATAGGTTAATGTTTATTCATTAACATTTTTAATAGAATGAAATTACATTATTTACCATATTGAACCTAAGACAGTAATGCAGAATAAAAAATGTTGGTTTGTAAATCATTTATTATATTTTAACGTTGACCAAATAAAGTGTTCTGATTGATATTACAACTGTATTGATTTATTCCGCTAAGGCGTGGCACTGTTCATTTTCACACATTCCTGTCGAATAGCGTTCACCAGGTCCTGGTTGATCAGGAACACAAACCGGAGTCCCGATATCTGCAATGTACACATGTTGTTTAAAGATACAGAAGTAATTCATTAAATTGGTTATCTCTGTCAATATTATTGTTGGTGGGTTTTTATGCTGGAGGATAACCTTATCATTGATAACCTCTCCAGGCGAAATGGGC
This sequence comes from Hesperophylax consimilis, assembly GCF_061612785.1. NCBI lineage: Eukaryota > Metazoa > Arthropoda > Insecta > Trichoptera > Limnephilidae > Hesperophylax > Hesperophylax consimilis. The sequence continues at coordinate 27,100,611 of NC_142838.1, forward strand.
TACAAGATACTACTATCGTCGCTAAGTGTGAACTCTCGTAATATCTACACATTTAATTGACCAACAGCTGCAAAAGTCAACTTGATACAAATAATTATTCCATTTTTGGATAGTCTCAATTTTTGTTTGAATTGTGCCCACGCACATCATGAAGCACTGCAATTGCAGTGTTGACCTTATATGTACATTTATTTTGCCTTTGGATGTTATTTCTACTGGGTTTGTTAAACACAAAAATCAAAAGGTCACTTTATCAAGTTTGGTATTGTCTACATGTTGGCCTTAACAAAAATGTATTTTTATTTATTGAATATTCTTGCAGGCTCCTACGGGCTAGTAATTGTTCTTTTTCAAGCTGACCTAAAACATTCCGAACTTACCGGCCACCGGCCAAAAGGGAAACTAAAGAACTGGCAGTTCAAATATCTGTCGTAGCAACACACTGATCTTTACTTTTTGATAACCGAATAAAACAAAACACAATAAAATAATAGGTTACATTTTTTTTTTTTGCTTAATTTTTATTCAATATTCTGTTTCGTCATGGAACCATACTTTCTGTCTGATGTGGTTAGCAGTGAATAGGTTAAATACGCAATATGAAAAATCACCTCTATAACGCTATTGTGGTTGAGTTTCATTTTGTTGCCATGCAGTATGGGTCTGCCATCCACATAGATGGGTCGCTTTCCCTCCGAGGCGAGGAAGAAGTCACCGCTGTTTCGCAGTCGAATGGCCGCCTGCCTTCGGGAGATCTTCCCGGCGGGCCCCTCCAGACTTAGGTCAATGTCCACAACGTGGTCCTTCGTACTGCGGCCGATGGTTATCTGGGAAACATACAACACATTAGATTTGTCCAGCCTCCGAGTTATCGCATTAGCCGTTCCCAACTAGCAAGTAAGTTAATAAATACATAATGTACTTGTAAATTGATGGGAAGGCCCCAATAAATTATTATAGCCTTTTTGAGAATGGTTCAAATGTAATGCATGGACTATATGGACGAAGCTATCTAAGCTCGTAAATAGGTAAGTCACCGACGGCTATCAGTATCATTTCAAATCTTAATCTAACGATAGGCAAGTTAAGTAAACAATGACATCTAAAGGGAAGGATCACACATTTGGCTTAAATAAACATTTTTCCCCCTTAGCTAAATGCTTCCATGTTCATAACCGTCTCCTTGGGTTGGCTGATGTTAATCTTGGTAAATAGGTTACCACAAGGTGTATTTTTGGGAGTAAGTTTATCAAGGCCGCATTTAAAACAAGTGAGGTTATGTGTATAGATGTGGTTTTAGTCCAAATTAGAGCTAAACAGTCGTTAAGGCACAGGTGTTTAAACTCCTGTCACATTTAATGCCTTTACAAATTGATGACAGCGCCATTTAGATTATTTTAACAGTTACCACCTCAAATCTGATCATTGAATTGAGGCCCCTAAAAACAAAGACGGAAGTGTCCACTTTGTTTAATTGTTGGCAATCTAAAAAAAACGTTTAATCAGTCCGTTATTCATCAATATGCAAGGAAATTTTAATAATATGATAGTAAACCGGTTTAAGAATACTATTTTAAATCATCTATGTATCTAAATGCCCCAGTTTCTTTAAAAAATGATTTTTTTTGATGGACACTTCCGTTTTTGTTTCAATCATTTTGACCATCTTGCTTGGACTCTTGCTGTTTTGTTTCAATCATTTTGACCATCTTGCTTGGACACTTGCTGTTTTGTTTCAATCATTTTGACCATCTTGCTTGGACACTTGCTGTTTTGTTTCAATCATTTTGACCATCTTGCTTGGACACTTGCTGTTTTGTTTCAATCATTTTGACCATCTTGCTTGGACACTTGCTGTTTTGTTTCAATCATTTTGACCATCTTGCTTGGACACTTGCTGTTTTGTTTCAATCATTTTGACCATCTTGCTTGGACACTTGCTGTTTTGTTTCAATCATTTTGACCATCTTGCTTGGACACTTGCTGTTTTGTTTCAATCATTTTGACCATCTTGCTTGGACACTTGCTGTTTTGTTTCAATCATTTTGACCATCTTGCTTGGACACTTGCTGTTTTGTTTCAATCATTTTGACCATCTTGCTTGGACACTTGCTGTTTTGTTTCAATCATTTTGACCATCTTGCTTGGACACTTGCTGTTTTGTTTCAATCATTTTGACCATCTTGCTTGGACACTTGCTGTTTTGTTTCACAAACAGTTGGAAACTGCCGGTTTTGGTGTAAATGACAATTTCAAAGATGTTGCAGTCAATGTTAGAAAACAATATTTTTAGGAAGATTTTTTTTATTGAAAAAGTTGCAGTTGAGTTCCTCTTGAAGATATTATTGAAAGTTGATAGGTCACTTCTATCTTAGAAATTTTCATAAATTCTGGATAAAAGAAAATAGATTTAAAAAAAGGTAAAATAGATTTAATAAAAGGTAAAAATAGATTTAAAGAAAAGTTAACTAAATTATAAAATAATACAAAAATTAACTAAATCATTAATAAGTCTGATACGATTTCTGCCGATTCCTCATTACATTCTATGTGAACATAGTCATCTTCTTCTTCTTGAGGTACAAGCGAAGTAGTTGGACATAATTTCGAGTAGAAATTCAATTCGGGAATATTTCTCCAGTCACCGCCAAAGTGGATATTTAGCAGTTTTGCAACATCTCGTAATTTTAAAGGATTAACCGAAATTTGATTAGCCTCAATTAAACTGGGATTTATCATATTTGCAGTTGAATTCCTCTTGCAGATATTATGGAAAGTTGATAGGTCACATCTATAATTTGTTTCTCCTTTTAAAAGAATAGTAGTTTTATTCTTGTTTCTTTTCAAAATGAACCTTTTCGTCTCCGAAAATCGAGATGCCCATGATGATGTAGGCTAAGTGCGCCGCGGGTTGAAAAAGATTGGGAACCCCTGGCCTAGCCGATTCGATCCAGTTCCTTGCAAAAAAAATTGTGAACAAATTCAGATAAATCTAAAAATGTCATATTTTGACATTTGCCTACAACATGATGGCGGTTTACCTTTTTTTCTTGGCGATGTTTGCCTTCCATTTATGCGGTTGTTTGACACGTTTTCTCACTGATTCCGGTGGCAATATATCGGGGAAAGTTTCCATTCTTGGAATATTTGACGTCCACTAACAATAAATGGTTATTTCCACAAAAAATAACAACTTTTCACTACACGATTCACTGACGCTTCCGCGCGAGTTTGTATGAATTCAAGTACGGCCGCCATTATGAATAAAGGATCCTGATTGGCTATTTGAAAAACTGCCGCTTTTGTTTCGGAAGGAGGTGGACACTGCCGTATTTGTTACAACAACAAAACTTTAAAGCCAAAATACTATGGTTTAATAAGGAAGTTGAGTGAAAAATTTTTTGATTTATAAAAAATATCTTCATGTAGATCAAAAAATATCGATTCTAAATATATAAATATATTTCTATATTATTATTCTTAGAATTAGTTAAACGTTCTTGAAAAAGCATTCAATAGCAATAGACTGTATACGGTCCACGATTGGTCGAAAGAATTCTGACGTCACATGTGTCGTGACTTGTACGTACAACGGATCACCTATGGTGCATCTCTTTCTATTACATGAGAGATGGTCGGTTTAGATGAGAGAGGTGTATAGGCCAAAGGTTTATTTGGGTTTGTCAAATATATGTACGTATTTGTTGTTATTATTATATGAAATGGATTTCTAAAGATACATATTCGTATAGTGCTTTATAATAATATGTTGTTTATTGCATAACTTAGAAGTTTTTATTATTATACATGTCACATAGCATGTGATACACTTCAGGCCGCCGGCCGCCAGAAAAGTCTCACAGTGAACTGGGCTGTAAACCGTTATTTTACTTTTGGTCTTTACTTTTCTGCGCGGTGGTCCTGAATTCGCGCGGGGAACGTCAACAAGTAGCGACGGCAATACCGTACAAGTACCGTACCGGGCGGGAAAAGCAAATATTCTAACTTAAAATATTAATTTAACTATGAAATCTTAATCAATTTTCTTTTTTTTTTAATAACATCAATTCTAATAGACGGTTAACATTGGTAAAAAAATTACTGGAATTCCTTGTTGAAGAATTAAAATTTTTTCCATACAAAATGCTTAAGCGACGTGGTTTTCACAGTTCGAATGACGTCACACCACACCCCGCCTCTTACCGCTCGGATTCCGCTTGTTTTGGCGGGCTTAATAAAATTTAAACTTTGAGAATTAATTTAATTATGAAAACAAACTTAAAAAAAAAAAAAAAATACCAGTATTTAAGTTTGAATGCGAACATTGATAAAAAAAAAATTAAAAAATGGACTCAACTTCCTTATTATATTAAAAACAGATAAATTTTCAAGATATAATGAACCTTTCTCCATAAAACTGCATATTCAACTCATTTTTGACGTTTGGTGGACACTTCCGTCTTTGTTTCTAGGGGCCTCAATTGTAACAATCTCAAATGTGACAGAGGTTTAAAAAAATAGGCCTAAATTTGATTGGAACTTCAGAAGTTAGTATGATTTAACAAAAACAAGGAAAAAAGCCCAGGTCTGTGTGAACCAACTTGTGAAAAGTTCTCATTTCGAAACAACAGTAACTGATGTTTGTTTTTTAATCATTATTTCATTTGCTTCCACACCACAAACCGCATTTATCATTTGACCAATAAATCCTGCAAGTTCAACTTTGAAGGTGAAAATTCGATATCATCTGTTATCACACTGTAAAGAGCTAATCAAAATTAGTTGGAAATTGACAACAATTTAAAGATAAATTGATTAAGTTATCTAGTGATAACAAAAATAAATAGGTTATGTAAACTAGTGATAATAAAGACATTGATGATTACATCTTTGGATCTCATCAGATATCGCACGAGGCGACCGCGGAGAACAGCCAAAGTTTGCTTGTCGAAGTCCGGGCCGCCGCTGCCCACCACGGAATCCACCAGCACTTGCCATCTTCCCAATGAGTTTTCCAACAAACGTATTTCCTTTTTTGACCACCTGAAAATATAAATAAATTGATCATCAACATCTACAGCCCATTTTGGACGTTGGTCTGGTTGCGTAAGTTGCAATAGCAAAGGGTCCCGAATTACCGAAAACGGGAGAAGTAAAACCAGGAGAAGTAAAACCAGGAGCAACAGAGAAAGCGGAAAAACAACAAAATAAGTTGAAGAAATACTGTTTAACTCATACCTATCCAAATTGATAAGACTTGCTATGAAATCTGGGTATCATTTCGGCAACTTGGAGGCAAACCATGTGACCATATTTTTGGCAACAGGAGGGTTTGAGAATGCTTTGATTAAACTAAGACATCAGTCATACATTTGCCGCCGAAGAGCGCACATTGAAATAACCAGGCCCTGCGTAGAGTAAAGTAATCAAAGGTTTGCAGCGCAGTCTATTGTGGGAATTTTCTTTGCAGGATCTGAATGTTCCTTTTTAAACCAACCCCCTGGCGTAGAGGCGCTAAAAATGAGTGAGGTGGGTAAATTATAACACATTTGTAAAAGTGTCAAACTAAATAGTGTAACAAAATATTCAATTTTGGAAACAAGCCCAAACTTTTGCGACCCGATTTGGGATTTGTAGTGAAGTTTTGTAAAAACGACTAGTAATTCATAAGCAGATTTTATTTTCGAGGACTGAATAGCGATATTACTGAATAGTGAATCTGTATACTGTCAGATTTATTTATTGACAAATCACAGAAGTCTCCCTTTCTCCGCCTCCCGCGAAACTTGGTTTGTTCCCCTTTCCCTGATTGGCTGGTCTATCAATTTGTATTTCTTTGGTTTGACTCCAAAAATAGGTCCACAAGACTGAAGAAACGTACAATACGTAACTGTCCCCTGTCTTAAGACAAGGGGCACTCAACACGTCCAGAGATCCCGGCCGCCTGCACTGTTAATATACCCCTGCTCTCATTTGGTACGTCAATGCTTTTTGTCAATGCCATTCAACATTAACAAAAAAACTGATTTTAACATCATACTGCTGGTTAAAGTTTATTAGCTTTATCGCAAAATTAATATTATGGTCTCACGCCAAATTAGGAATAAGGTCACATAACACTATCAAACTTGATAAAGCTCTAAAAGGCGTAGATTTTGCAAATGTTCAACATAATCAATTATGGATGGTTTAATTATTGACCGAATAAAGAAAAAAATATCACAAGGTTTGTTCTTTAACTGTGCGTTAGGCAAGTCAGGAAATCAAAAGATAGTATGTAAGCAGTTAATCTTTACTGATATCATGTTTGTGTAAATAAAGGGCGGACGATGTACATAATAATAATTTGTATGGCATTATTTTCACGAAATATCGAATGAAGGTCACTTTGCTGAAAGTTGTTGAAAATAACCTAAAGTAGCTCTATATTTTGTATAGAGTGTTGCCAGGTGTCTAAATATGTAACAGATGTTCTAAAAGGTGATGTTTTCTGTCTTATTTGTTAAGTAATTTTTTTTCTAAATACATGAGTAAACAAGAGTGCCACTGTCTGGAGCCAGTGAGTACAAGAGAATCCCCGAATTGGGAGTTTTTTAAGGTTGGGAAAGTATCGGACTATGATTAAAGCTAAAGCTTTTCAATTCTCGATTACGGTGTCCCAGGTATTTGAGATTATCATACACTCCGGAACGAAGTACAAATAAGCCATATTTAAATAGAATCATTTTTAAACTGCAATCGCCGGGTCCAGAATCATAGATGCTTGACGTCACATAAAGCTACCTTGATGAAATAATAATGAATTGAAAATTTACTTAAATACGCAATTTATTCCACAACTGAAATCAGAATGAAAGATGTAGGATTCGCTACAGGTTATACTCGATGCAGAAGAAGAAGACTATTATTATATATTTTTATAACTTTCGGGTACCTGTCTGCGATGGCCAGTTCTGTTTCAGTTGCTTCATCTTTGGGCTCCTGAAGTTCTGAATCATTGACCATATCTTCGGCATCTGAGAAACTCAGAGCATTGTCACCTAAGAAGATAAACAAAGGTTTAAAGAACTGATAATTAAGAACACAGGCATACATGAGAAGCAAAAATAAGATTTTCGCAAAAAAAATGTTATATAAATAGGTTAGGAAACGATTTTCAGGTTTGTTCACACGATAAGTTATATATTTCAGAGTAGGTATGAATGTAAACTTACCCCTAGGAAGGGCTTGGACGGACTGATCAGGAAGCAAACTGTATTGCTTTAATAATTGCCAGTGGATCATCAGAGCTTTAGGAGTCCTCGTAGGATAAAATGCGGAGGGATGTTGCTCCAGCAACTCTTGGAATTTTTCAATTGTCGGTTGGGAGTTCTGAAACAAGAGGTAATTACATAAAAACAATGCTTAGTGAACAATTGGCAAGTGTGTTTTACAGGAAGATTCTGTTTGTATTTTATTGTCTGTATGCTTCAAAGACTTTTGAAGACAGGAATTTTTTTTTCAATGTCAATAATATGTGATTTAAACACACATGATTATTTGTGATGTTCGTATTTATAAAACAATATATACTTCCAAATTAAATAGCAATGAAATTTTTTTGCATACAGTAATTTCTTACCGAAACTTTCAGCTTTGAATAGGTTAGATAATATTGAATTAAATCATTGATTTCTCGAGCAAAAGACGTGGCAGAGCTTAGACATGAACCAGGAAAATTTTATAAAAAACAATGGGTATGTTTATATAACAATAATGAACTCCAGTGAAAAATATTAACAGATCAACAAACGCTGATTCTGACCATTTTTGAAACGCATTTATCTAGATTTCTTTGTAAATAGATGTTTCGTAAGAAATTTACTTTACTTATTTCATCTAGAATGCATTAATTTTGTTATTGAAGACAATATTAGTGATCCTTAAACGAAAATTTGAAACAGAAAAATCTAGGACCTTAGATGTGGCATGTATCTTTTCTGATTTTGCTGTTTCAAATTTTCGTTTAATAATCGCTAATATTGTCTTCAATAATTAAATATTAAAATTTGAGGTTTTATATATATAATGCAAAATCATGTGTTTTTGGTTTGAAAATTTGGTCGCCAAGAAATGTTTCAGATGCTTTAATTAAATATTGCGAGTAGAATACATCTTGGCCTTTGAAATAATCAAGTATTTTTTAGATAATAGCGGATTTAGCGGAATTAGCGGATTGTAGAGTATTTTTTAGATAAGTCTTTTTATAAGCCCAGAAAAAATAATGTAAAGGCCTATGAAAACTGCTTTAAAGTTCAAAATCTCCTACTTACGAACCCATTTTCGGTTATGATTTTATTGCATAATGTGGCAAATTAAGTTATTTATAAAATGATCGAAAAAAAATTAAATATTTATGCCTGAACATCCACAAAATAAAATAAAAGGCACCTTTTGGCCACGTTTTTTTTCTTGCATAAATCAAAACAGGCGGATGGTGTTAAGCGGGAATTTAAACCTTATCGCCATCTACGTAAGGGTTGTTATTGATAGCGGCTCAATTTAAAATATTACACGACGTAGTGCATCGCCTTAAGGTATTCCATAAATAAAATATTTATTCTGTTGCTTTACATCTTATAATTAACTTGTAGTATTGTTATAAATTGAATTTTCAAATTGGACTTAACACGTGTATGCGCTAGGATATCATTAAATAAGTTTTATTATATATGTAGAATTTATAAATCGCCAATAACACCATCGCATTAAAACACACCGTTGGGTTACTACGACTGAATCTGCTGATTTATCACAACCATGGTCTACAATATTCACATCAAGAATTCCCCAAATTGCGGAAAATTTCTAAGATTTTTCAAGAATTGGGTTTTTGTGGGGAAAATGCGGGGATCGGGGCATTTCTCGTTTGTACAACCATTTTGAAAAATAATATTTACAATAATTATGAGAATGTACTATTTTTCATATTATTTATTTTGCAACCAATTTTCAAAAAAAAAGTCTATTTATAAAGCCTAAACAAAAGAGAAAATCCGAAAATGAATTAATAAAAAATGTTAATATCGACAGAATTTTGTTTCATTTTGGAGCTAAAGGAACTTGTGGGGATTTTGTGGGAAATTTGAACATCTCTTCATCTCTCATGGTTCTTTTAAAACATATACATTGGCAACCCTGATCCTTATCCACATTAGAACTGATGAAAATATTGTAATGCAGGTTTTTAAATAAGGGTAAATTGTTTATCGGGGAGATGTATTTTTGTGCTTTGCTTCAATACTATAACATTTGCGACGAGATGCTGACATTTTACCTAGTCTTCTTCAATGTTAAAAGCAGATAACCTTAAGAATAAAAAAACATCTCAACTCCTACACAAAATACAGCACCGGTTTAAAAAAAAAGGAACCTTTTTGAGACTGGTGACTGCTGAAGTCACAGGTCACGTCCATAGATTTGGTGTGTTTTTATAAATTATTTTAACTATTGAAACTAACTATAACAATAAAAAATATAAAGGTATTTAAGTTAGAAGGTCATTATCATCAACAAAATATGATTTGACCCAGCCTATCAATATAGAAAATGACCCCCAAACCAATGTAGATTTGGTTCACGTGGACATTTATGAAAAGCGCGAGCATTGTATCGCAGCATATAGATGGCACTGTGCATTGCGGTTTGCCTTTTGTTGGTCTACAGTAGAGCTAATGTCTCTCAGCCAAGCTAAGCAAGTTCATTTTTTTCAGTTACAAAAATAACCCATTTTTAAATATTTTAGAGGGTATCTTTGACACTGTCTATCACTGACTTTATTTTTGAAAATTTTATCTGAATACAAAAATATATACATACCTTACAGATAGCCAGAACGGTGTATTAACAAATGTGAAAAATTCAACGATATACATTTTGTAACGGACGTACTGCTCCGGGATCGGACGCGGTCGCCCCATATTTCAATCTATTTTTAAAATGAATAAACTGCCTGTAAATGAATATGTAAAATGAAGAAATTTGTAAAATTGCTATGTAAAATGTAAAATTGTTATGTAAAATGTAAAATTGTTACAATAAACGAAACGTCGGAGCATGGCTAGAGGTATACGGGCAGAGAAGTATTGTGAGAGCTGGTAAAATCATAATCATATTTTAATTCGGGCACGATTGTTAGAACCGTGCCAAAACGTAGTGGGAAGCCGTGCCGTGCGCCGTCATAGCGTCACAAATGACCGGTGGTACGCCGTCATTACGTCCTACGGGCACGGTTCTGAGGATCGTGCCCAAACAAAGGAAGGCCGTGGTCACGTTCGACCACGGCCCGAAACTACCGGCCGAGCGGCGGTAGACGGCCCGGCGGGGCGCCGCGATAGCGTCGCAAAAACGGCTCACGGATTCCAGGAATCAAAGAGAAAGTGGGCCCGTGTGCGCGTCGCGCGCCCGCTGGCGGCTATAAAACGGGCAACAGGCCCTCAAAACGTCAGATCTCCAGCAACCACCACCAGCTCTACACCTCTCTCTCTGCTCTGCCCTCTACCTCGCTCCGACTTCTGACTCTGCTCGCCTTCTTTCACTCTGACCCCCGCCTCACCCTGGACCACGGACTTGCCTACCCCTTCGGACCAGACTCGGAATCAGCTCAAGAACAAGCGACAAGCGATCGGACCAGCTCTACAGCGGCTACAGAGACGGCCCCGTTCTACCCCTCCACGCCACTGAAGGACGACGCCTTCCGCCTCCACAGATTGGGATCACCGGCCCCTTTACAGTCTTGTGTGTCACACGATTACGTCTGATACACATTTATTTCAAGCAAACTTTCTGACATATTGAATGACCCACCCATTGGTATTAGTGAACCCACTAATACCAATCATGAAGAAATGACAGTGTGTGATGATTTTTTTTTATGTGACACCTCACAAGAGTGTCCCTGCCTGTGCAGTGTACAGACAGGGGAACTATGTCACCACCCGGTTGGGCGGCGTTGTGAGGCGGAATAAGGTAGGGGCTGTAGGAAGGGATTTGTTAATGCGGGCCTTGAAGAGGCTCGGATTATAGGAGGGAGGAAAAACAGATGCCGGTAGCTCGTTCCACATACGAGCCGACATACACAAAAACGACTCGTAAAAACGGCCCGTTCTCATGAAGCCAACGTCAACCGTGAACGGGTGTTCAGTTCGTGTCCGTCGAGTTTCGCGCACGTGCACCGGTGCATCAGGAATCAATGCTGCTAGCTCCTTGGAGCAGGCTCCATTGAAATACCTGTAGAACAGACACAGCATGCCTACATTGCGTCTATGCATTAGAGAAGGCAATCGGTCTGTTAACAACGGATTGTCAATCAGACGGATCGCTCTCCTTTGCACAGATTCAAGCAGGTTTATCAAGTATTTTGGGGCACCAGCCCAAAGGTGGCTCCCAAATTCAATAGTTGAGCGGACTTGAGACTTGTACAGGGTCAGCAGCTGGTCACTGTTGAAGAATCTCCTAGCCCTGTACAAGACGCCCAACTTTTTGGAGGCCTGATTTACTCGGGCTTCTATGGATCCCCGATACTTGAGCTGGTCTGATATAGTAACTCCAAGCATTTCAATGGAGTCTTTATTGGGGAGAGTGCTCCCATCAAATTCCACCAGACAGTCATTGATCTCCCTCTTTGCCGAAATCAGACACGCTTGGGTTTTTGAGACGTTGAAACTGACCAAGTTGGCCTTACCCCAGGCACGAACCATCTCGAGGTGGTGGTCAATTTTTTGCTTCACAACTTCCCGAGCTGTTCGGACATCATAGGTGTATGATATACCGTAAACTAATACATATATATCGAGATCTAACCCAATACATGCATTAATTACTCATATCGGTTTCATGTGTTTTGTGTTCGCACATGGTAAGGAGATGAATATCAGGCGACTGGCACTTGATAATTATTAATGTGTTAGTTTTTAATCCTGGCGTTGACACGCGTTGTTACGCGCGACAAACTCTGCAAGTGTGCGTGATTTATTTAGACTGTGAATTTCGCTAATCAGGCTTGTATTACGTCGTCTGTGCTTCGCAGGTAATATCTGGTTCACCTTTTCGATTATTTGCGGAATAAATCATTCAGTAATTTATTTTATGTGTAGGTATATTACTTTTTACTACATTTTCACAAAAAATATACTTTACAAAATTGATAGAGATATATCGTCGCTGTGAAATCAAACCGGCATATCTGAAAAATGCTTGTTTTTCACCAGAGCGCTTTAAAGATTTCGCATATGATATTTTCCTTTTAACGTCCGTTTGGTTCACCTCAAAGCCACCTTATGAATGAATAAAATTTAGACGAATACTGCTTATTGAAGTAGTAGTTGCAAATAAATCGATTATTGCTTAAATTAAGATTAAAATGCAGATATGCCAGTATGGCTTTAAAATCAGTGTAATATTTGCTTTTGTGTCATAGTGGCTTCTTTTTTTGGAACCTGTTTTAGTTATAAAAAAAAGATAATGTTGTCAATGAAAAAATAATTTATTGCTTCACAATTTTTTTACAAACAATTAACATAAAACTGCCCTTCCCTTTGCTGGTAACTTCAAAGTTTCCCAATCGTTTATGGAAATCTGAATAAATTGACGGTATTATCCCGGCGGTAACTAACTTTGGGATACCATTTTTCTTCTTCTCATAAATGGTCTCTAGGAATAAGCTTGCATCAGAACAGGATTCACGCTCCCATTGCCCCGTTTATTCTTTTTCTTCGCCTCCTCCCAGGCATGTGATCCGTAGGATGTTTTGAAGTAAAAGTTGCCGTCGTCTTTAATTACTTTAAATATTCGAATGTCCAAAATGGGTAAAATTACCTGGGGGTCCTTCAGAGCTTTTATATCACAAAGTCCTCATGACTCAACTCATGAACCAGGTAAGGCTTGCCACTTTTCTTTGCCGTTTTCATGGCCATGGCGTATTGGGAAGGTAAGTATATCGGTCCGCTTCGGAGTGCTCTTTTAACTTATTTTTCAATGGTTGAATGAGCCTAATCCACCTCGTTTTGGGTGTGGCCCTTTACTAACAATTTGTGAGTGATGGATTTTATGTTTTTTATTGTTGTAACATCATATTTGTACATTGCCATCATAAAGTTATTTTTTTGCTGTCCACAACAATTATCCCTGTAAAAGAAAACGTCTATTGGACAGTCAGCTTTGTCATTTAAATGTTGCAGTCATTTCAGCACACAGCTCCCAATCTCAATAACGCTTCTTTTTCCCTGTGTCTCATCCTAAGTGTAACAATTGACTGTTTTGTCGCTTTTCAGTTCAGCAATTGTTAAATTGTAAACGGCTAGTTTTGAAATGTAGTAGTAGGAAGATGCCTCCCCATGCGGATATGACAGGACTGATTGTAGATCCTATACTGCTACGATGGTTGAATCTGTGCTTTTATTGTCATTCTCCTTTTCCAGTCTAGACAAGTCCTTTTCTAGAATATGATTCTCATATTCTGTCGTATTTGGTTTCGTATTTTGGTAAATGAGACATACATCACACTGACCTTTCTTCGGTGTGAAAGTTTGTATGACTTGAAAAAACTTGTGTACTGGTAGTAGCTGATTCCTGCAAGGTTTGACTCCTTTCTTTCTTTTAGATAATCTCTGTGATCGGCGATAGATTTTCCACCATCGATATACTCCCGAGAACTTTGAGATCTGTAGTAATGACTAGGAACACTTGCGTTTACAGTTGTGGCAAGGAGGCTTCATGCTTCGTTGGTTCACTCTTCCACAGGTTTTAGACTCATATTCCTCACCGCAGTTTCGCATCTTTCAGTTTGCTAAAGTTTTTTTTATTAAATTTGCCTATTTTAATTTATTTTTTTAACCGGAAGAAATTTTACCCGGGTCAGACATTTTGGCATATATGCCGGTTTGTTTTAGTTGAGGCTGCTATAATCGCTTATGTTAAGTGCAAACCGGATTATCTGCCAATAAGTCATAGAATAAGTCATATCTGGGTAATAATAAAAATGTACTATTGCGAGATAATTCAGTTTTACTTACATGATGGACGCATTCCCCCTTGAAAGTTTTGAAGCAACTGGCGTATTGCGGAATAGGTCTGTCTTCTGCTAAAAAAAGTGGCGATTCCCGCGTAAATTCATACCGGCCCAACGCCATCTGACAGATTTTTATTCAACTATACGACATGCCGGTTCGACATAAGAATAGAAGGGAAAAAAATAAATTTTTTGACACCAATAACTCAAAAGCTCCATTTTTGCATATATGCCGGTTTGATTTAACAGCGACGATATATACATACCTATTTTATTCTATACTGAGCAAATTTTCAAATGTTACTTAACAGATATTACACGACGATTAACGACAAGCGAAACTGGTGGGATACAATACAAGCATTACAATAAAATTTGTGGTGTAATAGAAATGTATTGTTTTTTGTCATATTTATATAATTACTTGCTTTTACCCGCGGCTTTGCTCGCGCGGTATTAGGAAGAAATCACTCTACAAAAAATTTTCTCACAGAAACCAAATATTTTTCGAGGATGAAAAGTAGCAAATGTCACTTCCCAATCCTCCAACTATCCCTATGCCAAAAATCGCGTCGATCGGTCGCTTCGTTGCGACGTGAAAGAAGGACAAACAAATAAACACACTGTCACGAAGTAGATCTCCCTAACGCATTAAAAAGACCCGCGAACCTAAAATTAGACGCAGACAGTTGGCAACACTAGTGGCTGCGCACTTCGCATAGCGCAAGGCACGCTAACTCCAACGGCCTCGGACATTGGCGGCCATCACTGCGAGTCTGGCCTTGGTCCCGACACCATGTGTGGGCAGTTTTGATACGAAAACGCTCACGAACGCTAGTTTCGTTCTTGACGACATGTGTGGTTGTTTTACTATTAATCCTGTCTTGAACGAGAAGTGCCGGCTACATCATTGAAGTCCGATACGCGCGCGATGGTGCGTATGAAAGAGCACCATCATGGTTAATACTCCACCATGACTGTGAGTAACGCCACCAGGGTCTCTCAACTCTTGCATCACCCGGAACTGCTCATGTAGGCATGTTACTTAACCATTTCCCCATTATGTGCCTTTCTTGTAATGTCTGATAAACAAGCTTGCCAGCCAGAACAAAATACGAGAGAGATTGTTCAATTCTAACAGTCAGGAAATAATTTAGGATGTTAACTGTGTCCTCGTTTATGTCATACAATGTACCTGTTGCCTGTGAATACAACCATTTATCATCCCAATTAGAGTTTCATTTGACGAGAGAAGTGTAGTCTGGATTGTTGAATTAGTTCCCCGTATAAAGGCATTTTGCCGACCCTTCCTGAATAAATTAGATTCTCATATCTCTACGCTGAGCTGCCTTTCCTAACAATGCCGCCACATGGAGCTATAGCGTGGGGGAGCTCCATCCTTAACACTGGCGCCCTACGTACCCCCCGTTCCTTAACAACACTTACGCATTTATAATGATAGTTAGGATTACTATAGCTATAGAAGGAGCTGGTGGAGGATATGTTACATAAAAAGGTACATTCATGTAGGCTGAAAATATTTTTCATATAGTAATTTAGGTATAGGGATAAATATTTTCTATATGCATTCTTAAAATGTCTTATTTTCACATAGGTTTCCCCATAAACTGGAAGAAATGGATAGAAGCAATCCGGATTTAATTATGTCACAATAATAAGCTGGAAACCGCGTGTGCTCAAATATTTCCATCCCAAACAAATATACTTAACTACAAGCGGCCTCCGACATTTAGACTGCAAAGCTTAGCCTGTTTTTTCAGTAATTATTTTGTTTGAGTTTTTGTGTGAAAACTTAATCATGTTTATCATGGGTTGATCAGGTTTTCATTGATAATGTTGTTGTTTACAGGCTGATGTCGGACGGTCGCTGTCCTCCACGACCACAGGTAGTGCAAAGAGAGATACCGTCATTGTTTTTTCTCGAACAGGACTGGTTGTAGATCCTACTGGAACTTCCAGTGTAATCGACAAGCCGGCTCCTCTACCAGAATTGCAACAACCGATGTGCGTAAATGATTCTATTGCTACATTTTACTGTGTATCGTCATTCAAGCTCCTAGATCATATTGAAAACGAGCATTAGGGGAATCTGATATTCTAAATGAATCAACTATTTATATACCACCAAAAGAAAACAACTGGAAAACAAAACAGTTGGAGGAAAATGTGTTTCATTTCTTTAATGAAATGTAAAATAAAATTATTGATGCGTCAAAACATTACAAAAGATTTAAAAATGTCATATAAAATTATTTCCTTGGAAAAACATACTCTTTCTGAAGAAATGATATCGCAAATATCACCAAATACCGAAACAGCAGAAATATTTCAGAGCTTGCACCTAAAAAATATTAAAAATAAAACATAACCATGGCTGAGGCACGAATTATGGGAAAGGAACGAAGCAATCTCTTGTGGCGTTTCGCGCCATTTGCAGTTGCTTCGTTCCTTTCCCAGAAGTCGTGGTTTGCTCGGCTATTCGGCTCGCGTGGTAATACGCAACATTATATGATTTATCACTCTTTTTATGTTAATCTTAAATAATATTTATCCTGATGCTATCCCGAAGAAGGTTGAGTATAACTGAAACTAGTTGTCACAATGTATTAATTCTAATAAAGTGGTTAAAAACAAAATAACTTTTCATTTGTTGATAAGGTCAAGTCACAAAGTGATTGCTTTCTTTAATAATTATATACCATTTTTTAGAAATATTTGGTAAATAAACAAATAAAATCTATGCCCAATAATAAAAATTCATCTGTTTTCCGTTTTTGGTTCCTGTTCATAATTCAAATACTAAAAATAAAAGGAAAAAAATAATTCTTTTGATTTATTAAGGACGGGTTGTGCCGGAGAATTTGTACAAATCTACAAAATTCAAAGTTAATTTTAAAGTTCTGTGAAAGATTTCCTGTTCATAATTCAAAAACTAAAAATAAAAGTTTTTTTTTTTTTTGATTTATTAAGGACGGGTTGTGCCGGAGAATTTGAACAATTCTTCAAAATTCAAAGTTTTCAAGTTCTGTTATTATTTCAGTTCTGTCAAGCAACTAGCCTATAATGATATAATAACAGAACATGAATAGGAATTTCACAGAACCCGAAAATGAACGTTGAAATTCTCCAAAACAACCCGTCCTTATTCTTTTCCTGATTCAGCCCTTATTCAGCAAATACAAGTGGCCGTAAGTATTGGTTTGTGGAGGGTTTTGTATTCATATGACAACAACGCCTCTGTCACAAAATCTCTGTGGTTTCGCTTTGAACGCTTGAATGATTTTGAACGCTTGTACAACAAGTTTACACCAAGTGGGATTGTTAAGTTCATCTCCATATTCTGTGACGCATGCTGTTCAGGCTTTATTTTGGCCGATAAATGAGCAAACTACATTATGGGATTTGAGGAATAACTTTGTGAGCTGTTTTATATTGTAGGGTAGTTTTATAATAGAGAGGGCAAATCTAGTATGATACATTATACATAAATGGTTATTATAGATAAAATACATAAATAAATTAAACTGGGGTTCCTTATTCATCATATAAAATATGGCTATGAAAAGTAAATTTACTAGTGGGTACAAAAATATGTTTTTCTCCAAATTAAATATGAATATACATCGTTATAAATGTTAGGCGGAGTGTCTTCAATTACATGTGTAGACAAAAGATTTTATAATAGATAGAATCATTTGCGGCCATGTACATAAAACTTCACTATCCAATTTGAAAATGAAAATTAGAGATATAAAGTGAATGATTTCATCCTACGGCATGTACACAGTGAAAAGATTGCGAAAAACTTAAATTCAAACATACACTGGCCAGGGTGGACAGTAGCTCCTCTTCTCCGTTTGAGAACAGCGCTTTACTTCGGATGGAAGCGATCAGATCGGGGTGAAGGTTCCTCATGGCGGCCACGGCCACTCGGCTGATCTCCGCGTTGTAGAGGAGGGCGTACCAACGGGACTGGATCTCACTGACGGTGAATCTGCAGGAGAATTTTATCCCACGGTGTACTGTGCGCAAGTCATTTGTCTGGAAAACGTGCATTGTAGTAGTCAGATTTACAGATTATTTATGCATATAAGAATTAGCAACAGCTTTCAAGAGCGACTTATTAAAGTTTTTATATAACAAAGTATACTTGAACCCTTGCCCGGAATAATGTTGAATCCAAAAATTTATAATTAAAATACAACAAATATCCAATTCAAGGGTTTTAAATGAAGGGTGGCGAAGGCCATTATTTTAGAATTCCACCAATAACTCAACATTGAGGTAGGTGACACATTACGCTATACGCATCATGACTGTCTATTTCAACATATCTCTCGCCATACACTACCAATGCGAATGTAAGGGTGAGTGATGCGCTGAAATAGGCCAAGCCACGAAAATATAGCACACTTATAGCGTGATCTGTCACAGGCTTGATAGTTTTGTTGGATACAGCATTATTCCAGGCAAGGGCTGACTCATAAAATAAACAAATAAAAGTTATCTTTGAAATTGTCATTAACTCCTTTGATTTTATTGTGTCAACATTACAATGACCGTAAGAGAAATAGAAAGGTGCGTAAAACATTGGTACAGCAGGGAAAGATCAGCTTTAAAGTTTGGCACGTACTATACACCTAGTGACATTAGTTGTAGATGGCTACAACTGGTACATCCTTACGACACAATTTAGACATTTTGTACACATAACATTAAAGAATTGGATCTCTTTTACGATCCTGACTGAATACGTTAAAGTATAATAATTGAAATGAAGTAATATATGTTAGTTATTACCTGCTGTACTCCAATGATGAGAGCCAGATCATCTGTTGGTTTCCACCTGCCTAAGTCTTTAGTACTTAATTGATTCATCTGTGCCTTCTTCTTGGACCTCTTGCTTGACCCCCCAGCAGTTGGGGGCTTCGCAGCCGGCCTGCGCTTGGAGTCTACGGGCACTACGGGGGCCGGGGGCACGATGGCCGCCTGTAGGTTACCTGCCGCCAGCATCTCGGAATAGGGACTGGTGTAGGATTGGGTACGGACACGGCGATCCATCTTGGCCACTGATGCACCTGGTATTCCCAAGCTATACTCCACCAGCTCATCGTCGAATCGGCGACGCTTTATGGAACGTGAAGAACTATCGAAATAAAAGATTTGTTAATCACACATGAAAATTGCCAGAAACATGACAATTTACAGGTCTCCAAGAGATAATTTACGCTACCTTCTACGTTTTGTTCCATCTTGAGATGTGTCAATATTGGAAGCGATATTTCCATAGTCTTGGTTATCACTCAATGCCGTTGAAGGCAACGAAGAAGACGATGAAAAATCCATTTAATTGACTAGCTCGTATTTATCGGAATACTAAATAATATTATAAACTAAAAGCAATTCTTTACACAAACGTCAATATCGTCAATATTTTTATAACCATAGACAATGCGTGATATAAACAAAGAAAAATGCGCATCAAATTATTTAAGTTAGTGATGGGCAGGATAAAAACATTTACATGATCGAAATATTTTAATCGAAACATCAAAAGAATTGAATGATTAATCGATTTAATCGTTCGGAGTTTAGCGAAAGATGAGAGGGGGGGGGGGAAGGTTCAAACCCCACCATCTGATTATTGCGAAGGAAAAAAGAGAATAGTACTTGTATACTTAATAGTACATTCCAGGAAAATACAACAATATTATTTGCACCATCTCCTTTAACAATTTGATGAAAATAATAAGTTGTGGTAAGTAGGGGTTCCAAAAACACTTTCTATTAAATTTTCCGACCCCCCTATTTGCTCATCCCAGGATCAAACCCCCCTAGTGGCCGTTATAAACCTTTTTTCATAGAGTTTGTCTAATCGGGATAAAAAAGGGACGCGTTCTATTTTGATAGTTGGTACCATGATGGCCTGTTTCCACTTCCGTTTTAAAAAACGGAGGCGGGTCCCGTTTTAAAAACGGATGCCCTAGCGGCTGTAGTGGATGTATGGAGCTCTTCACACTTGTCCAACACGATTTTAAAACGGATCCGACATTTTTTGTCGGATGGATCGCCAGCTCAGCACGTCCGTTTTAAAATCGTGTCGGAACTCACTCGCTCATAGATTTGTATGGAGCTGTTCACACTTGTCGCCTAGTCGTTCCGGCAGAGTCCCCGCCATACCCCGACCCCTACCACCCGCTACCAGTCGCAAGGAAGCAAGCACGCTGCGCGGTTGTATTTGGTTATTTTGTTTTTTTTTCTAATGTGTTTATTCAGTTTTTTTTATTTGTACAATATTTTCTCTTACTTAAATCCTACAAAACTGATCAATCAGTTTAATTGTAAATAGTGTTGAGTAAATAAATTAAAACTGTAATAATGGATAAGGAAATAAATCCCGAAAATGTAATCCCAATGGTCGAAGAAAGAGTTGTGCTGAGGGATAAAACGACAGAAGGGTAAAAAAATAATTCATTAAAATTATTGGCTTGGCGAGAAGTTTGCTGTTTATTCATGCCGGATTTTGAGAAATTAGAAAAAAAACATAGAAAAGATTTTGGTAAATTATCAACTTGTTTCAAAATATATTTTTTATTTTTTAAAGTTTAAATGAGATGCACGATGCGCGGAACAGCGTTTTAGTTTAATAAACACACAATAAAAAATATTTTAGTTGTTATTGTTTTCTTACCTTAAAAATATCGATAGCCTTTCTTCAGGATAAATGCACTCTCTCAATTTTGAATTTTGTTATGTTAAGCTCTCTGAAACTCGTTCCAGTAGATCAGTGATTCCCAAAGTGGTCTATATCGACCCCCAGGGGTCTATGACAACCTGCAAGGGGTCTACGTCAGCGAAAAAAAAAATTGGGGGTCCATAAAATGAAAATGGGGGTCCACGATAGTGGATCTCAACATACACTGATACTACCTATTTACTTACACTTAACCGACACTAAAGGTGAATCAATATTTCATGTTTTGAAGGATTACTTCATTGAAAAAGCAATCCCTTTATCAAATATAATATCAGTAGCTACAGATGGAGCACCTGCCATGGTTGGACGTTATCGTGGATTTATAAGCTATTTAAAACAAAATGTGCCAGGGGTGTTAGCAATACATTGTGTCATCCGTCGACAACATTTAGTTGCTAAAAATTTGAGTGTTAGATTACATGAATCTCTTCAATTAGTCATTGATGCAGTAAACCGAATCCGAAGCAACGCGTTGAATACGCGGTTATTTGCGCAGTTGTGTGAAGAACATGATGAACACTTTCATCAATTACTCCTTCACACTGAAGTACGCTGGCTGTCGAAAGGCTTATGTTTGACAAGATTTTTTGCACTTTTTGAGACTATTTTAGAATTTCTGGATACTAAAGATAAAATTTTAAAAGACAATTTAATGAAGTGGAAAACAGACATCGCCTATTTAACAGATTTGTTTACAAAATTTAATATGGTTAATTTGCAGTTACAAGGCGACAGTCTAAATTTGATAACAAAGTCCATCTTATCAGCGTTTCTTGCCAGAGCTAAACTAATGAAGCAAAATATTGGACGGGGCGAATTTTCCCAGTTCCCCAATTTGTCACAGACAAACTGCCAGGAAGACGACGTTTCAACCTACTTTCAACATTTAAATGCTCTCTATTCAGATTTTGAAACTAGGTTTGAGGATGTTTTGACTATGGTAATACCACCGTGGATAATTAAAACATATGGTGACATAGAAGAAACGAATGTCATAAAACAAGAGGAACTGACTGAAATAAGTACAAACGAAGAACTTAAGGTTCAGTTTAAGCACGGATATCAGCACTTCTGGCTGCAAAAAAACATACCCGTTACTTATCCCGTATTATGAAATATAGCGAGGAAATTTTTAATTTCCTTTCCATCGTCATACCTAGTGGAAAGGGGGTTCAGCGCTGTTACCAATCTCCTAACGAAAAGAAGAAACAGACTGGACATCATTAGCCGAGGAGACTTAAGATTAAACCTTACAAAATTGACGCCAAATGTTGATAATTTATTATTAAAGCATCAGGTTCATCCTTCCCACTAAAAACATTTACTTATTGCTTAGTTTATTTTATGTTACGTTTATTTTATATAACAGAAACAAAATTTTATTTTGAGTAGTTTTAATTTAAATTCAATTAATAAATGTATAAAACTGAACATGTGTCTTTACTTTAAGTTTTTAACACTAAACTTCACTACAGTTAGAAATTTACAAAACATCAATATCAGGTAAGTAGGGGGTCTACCAAAAACAGAAAAACATGGCAAGGGGTGTACGACACAAAAAAGTTTGGGAACCTCTGCAGTAGATGGTTAAAGGAAGTGATAGATATTCTAAAATAATTCAAGAACTTTAGTTCATCACTTCTCAACTCACCAATTAACACTTGGAATGTTCCTACAGAAAATCTTTCAGCTATGATTGTTGAACCCAAAATTTTCTTTTCACTTTTTTCCTCCTTTTTATAAAGTACCACATGACAACAAGAGCTTCATCGTCGTCCATTACGCACGATCGTCTACTGAAGAGTGAGCAAATAAAATGTTTTGGTTGAATCGACAATTTTTTTTTCGTATAACGCTATAACTTTTTCAAATGGTGCCAAATGTCAATTCGATTTTGACATTTGTAAAGTAAACAAACGCAGAATACAAATCGATAAGACATAAATCGGTTTACTCCGTGTTGTGTTCGTACAAACAGGTCTCCCTCCAACTCGTCCTGGAAGGAGTTTATAAATAATTGGTTCTTTTAGATTAATCAGGGATTTATTAATACCTACTCCGCGTATTATAAAGGTGACTCGATAGTCGACTTAACTAGAAGCTGGCTAATTGGAATCTGAAACAGTAAGTTTCTCTGGGAGCCTTCCCACTGGCCCTGGCGACTACTGGCCACTGGCTCCATCTTGTGGACTTCCACGCAAGCTCTATGCACTGCCATCTGTGCGGGCATCTATGAAGCTCTTACTTCCCAACATTCCGCAAGAACGCGGAATAATTGTTTCAATTTTTTTGCGCAACAAGCAAAGCAGCATGAATTTGGTCGCAGATTTCCTGGCCGTCCGACACCATCTGGACAAACACTGCGGCGTTTGGCCACTCACCTTGAAGAGACTGGGACAACACGAGATGTTCCCAAGGCTGGCCGCCCCCGGAGCAGCCATTCTGCTGAGAATATCGCTGCTGTTGCCCAAGATGTCGAAGATGAGCCCAGAACATCGACCAAGGTCAAGCCATCCTGAATCTTAACGAAGAGGTGGACGATTTTTCATCGAATAATATCATTTAGAAGCGCATTTCCATCTTAGCGGTTACGTAAATAAACAAAATAATCGTTTCTGGGGCTAACAAATTTCACAAGCAGTACCAAAGTTTATCATTAAAAAAAATTACAGCAAAAGAACATCGGGTGATTACTTTTGCCCCACCTTGTATTTCTAAAATTATTAATTATAAAGTATTCATTTTATATTTAAAATGTTAATAGAAAGATTAGTATTAACTACAATTTAAAGTATTAATAAAATGTTTAGTATTAACTACAATTTAAAATATCAATAAAAAGTTTAGTATTAACTACAGTATGTATTTGTAGCAGAAGTCGGGGACGCCCGAGGAAGACATGGCACGAATAAGTGAATCAGATACTTGAGTCGGGCCATATCAAGAGATGTCAGAATAATAGAAGAGTATGTATGAATGTGAATGAGGCAAGGAGTGTGTGCCAAGACCGAGTTGTTGTACGGTCCGTCCTCTCTACCTACCCCTGCGGGAAACGGCGTGATGGTTAGTTAGTTAGTTAGTTAGTGAATGTTCTCATTTTGTTTTGAGGAAATAATACACCTGAACTCTTTATACCTACAGTTAACTCATAAAATAAAGAATATCTATTTGTGTTAAGTTGATTTTGTAATATACTATTTAAATTAATTAATATTACCAGGGAGATTGGTTTATTTATGGAGGAAGAGTTGTAAGAGCTGTTGGTTTGGAATCTGCGCTGCTGTGTTTTGGTAGTTCCACCTCATATATTATACGAATATCGTACTGATCAAGATACGATGATCAGGTAGGCAATTTTGCCAAGGCGTAGGTACAAATACAAATTATTATGACAAAGGTTCAAAGACGAACGGGTAGACAAAAACATCGATTGGGTAATGACCATGAGTGGGTAACATAACGCAGGACAACGAAGACCCAGTAGAAGTAAGAAAGCGCATCACAGCCGCTAACAACACTTACTTCGCGTTGCTGTCAGTGTTCAAATCCCGAAACGTCCATAGGAAAACCAAAATAACCCTGTATAAAACAATTATTAGAACGGTCTTGGCCTATGGATGTGAGGCGAGAACACTGACAGCAAAGTCTGCGGAACGGCTGGACACCTTCGAAAGAAAGGTACCTACTTAGGAGCGGTGCGAGAGGGAGAGGCATGGAGAATCCGCCACAATAAGGAGCTATATGACATCTAACAAGCTCCCAGACTCTCTACTCATTTACGGCTCCAAAGACTAAGATGGGCCGGACATGTGCACCGAATGCCAAGCACACGTGTACCAAAGAAGGTTCTAACAGGACACCCGGGAGGCAAACGAAAGGCGGGCAGACCTAGGCTGAGATGGGAGGACGATGTCAGGAAAGATGCCAGAGGACTGCTCCATGTTGCAGATTGGAAGACGACGGCCGAGGACAGAAGGCGGTGGAGGCTCATGTTAAAGGAGGCCAAGGCTCGAAATGGGCTGTAGCGCCATTGAAGAAGAAGAAGAAGGGTAATGATTGGGTGAATGGTTTATTCACGGTAATGACAAAGCACCTGACCAAGCTCGCTAATGACAGTGACAGATGATTTCATGATTGTGAAGTATGAAATTAATGATCGTGTAAAGCGATTTTTTTTTCATGTGGTTCCTGATATGGGGATCGGCGTGAAAAAGTATGGTGTAAAGCAGTCTTTAGGGTCGAACCAAGCCTCTGTAAATGCAATGCGTTCAGCCAACATTTGTATGGAGAGAAGCACCTGGCAGATGACTTTGAAGGTAACCTCTAGAGGCAGTAAAATATCTCATCGTCTACTCGAATGAAAACGGTGCCAAAATGTAGGTATAAGTTCCTAATATAGAGGAGAACACCGTGCAGACGCGATTATTAGAGCGAAAAATGCATTTTTTCTCGATGACGCTGTTAACCTACCCGTTAAATTCACCGGTTTAGATACCGCAAATATTAGGTCGGCAGAACGATATATTTGAGAACCAATCTAAGCAAAATCATTTTTCCTTACAGGCCCGAGCGTATTTTTCATAAGAGAAGTCACAAAACCACGCCAACCCTACAAAGAGTAGCACACGTATCAGCCATTTTGTTGATTATTATAGGTATGTATAGTGTTTATGACCAATGTGTGTGTTATTTTTTAGTAAATAATAAAAAAATATATAAATAATCAATATTTACGTTTCAAAAATATATTTTCGTGTAATTTATACAGATCACAAATACATTTTCGTGTATATATTCTTTTATATTTTATTTAACCCCTTGAGCAATTTTGTGAGATATTCTCACAGACAAAAAACAGCCGTGGAGTGTTTTTGGGTGAAATTGCATGACATCATAGCAATTACCGTACTTAATAAATAAGTTTACAAATATAAAATTTTCTGCGTGTTTTGGAGAATAAATAAATAGTATAACTTTTATACACACTTTTTAGAATCACGGGCACAAGATAATTTTCTTTTCGATGACCCTCACATTATATTGTAAGAACCTCGCTGCCGTGCGTAACCGCATGCAACCCAAAAAGGGGCAATAGGTAAATCGCATTTGAAGATTGCAATAAACACGTATTTTAAATTTTACACAACTGTTAAAAAAACATTTACCCTACATTAATGGCTGTTAAACACGTTTATTAGTAAAGGGATATGTAGGTAGCTAACGATACTAACCACGAACTGACCACAAAGATAAATGTTCATACCTACATGCATTGTACAAATATTGTGCATTGTACACTTTGAAAGCTTTTGTCGACGCAGAATCTGACCTATAAAAGACATCAAAATGTTTTTTTTTACTTGTTGATCAAAAACCGTATCTCAAAGGCCATCTAACTGATAATATGTAGTGTTTATTATCTTGTAGATACATTCCTGCGAATAAATATGCTTAATCATTATTTTTAATTTGTATGGAATCCGAGATAGGAGATGATATTCCACGTGGAGGTTTTTCAGGATCTTTCCAGGGATGTGCTGTTTTTTTTTGTGTTGTAAAAATGATATTTATTTAGTTATAATTTAAAAATGTAAAAAGCAATGGCGTGGAGACAATCGGGTACCTCTTCTAGTAAAATAATAATTCCCCACTTTTTGCGGTTTGTAAGTACATTTTCGTAGTTGAAAAATATATTGTCACCGTAATTTACCTTAAATCGGGATTTGAATGCGACCTTTTAGATTTTTTTTACTGTGAAAACCTTGGATGATAATTATAAATTATAAAACTCGTACCAAGTAAATTAAATTATAATTGAAAATTAAATGAAAAAAGAAGTTATAAAATGTTTTTCCCATCCATACAAAAATGTAAATGTAAGTTTGTAGAAAATATCGAATCTCCAAAAGTTCTTCACCGATTGCTTTGAAATTTTGACACAACGTTGCATTCGAATACTTGAACTTTGAAATTATTTATTGATAGAGTTCCTAAACAAAGAGTTAAGTGGTCTTGGACTTGGATATTATTTATTGATAGAGTTCCTAAACAAAGAGTTAAGTGGTCTTGGACTTGGATATTATTTATTGATAGAGTTCCTAAACAAAGAGTTAAGTGGTCTTGGACTTGGATATTATTTATTGATAGAGTTCCTAAACAGGGAGTTTACTGGACTTGGATATTATTTATTTATAGAGTTCCTAAACAAAGAGTTAAGTGGTCTTGGACTTGGATATTATTTATTGATAGAGTTCCTAAACAGGGAGTTTACTGGACTTGGATATTATTTATTTATAGAGTTCCTAAACAAAGAGTTAAGTGGTCTTGGACTTGGATATTATTTATTGATAGAGTTCCTAAACAGGGAGTTTTCTGGACTTGGATATTATTTATTTATAGAGTTCCTAAACAAAGAGTTAAGTGGTCTTGGACTTGGATATTATTTATTGATAGAGTTCCTAAACAGGGAGTTTTCTGGACTTGGATATTATTTATTTATAGAGTTCCTAAACAAAGAGTTTAGTGGTCTTGGACTTGGATATTATTTATTGATAGAGTTCCTAAACAAAGAGTTTAGTGGTCTTGGACTTGGATATTATTTATTGATAGAGTTCCTAAACAATGAATTTACTGGGCTTAGATATTATTTATTGACATAGTTTCTAAACAATGAGTTTACTGGACTTGACGTGTATTATAAAGACCATCCTTAAAACTCCCATAAGAATCACAAAGTCCCAAAAAATATTTTTGTGTTGCGAAGTTGGTTAGTACACGTTCATTACCCGCCTCACTGGACGATGTTAAACGTGAATTGCTAGGCGCTTCGTAACCTTCCTCTCTTGCTTATCCCTTCCCTTCCCATTTCCTTCTAGTTCACAACATTTCTCAAAAAGGGGTAACCGTAGTTCTACTGACTAGGGTCAGTAGAAGCTCTTATGGGATCCTTACAATAAAAAATAAAACAAATTAAAAAGCAGCCCTAGGTATTCAAATAAAAACAAGTGTTTCTAGAAGAGATAGTTTTAATCTAATCACGCATATCGTCCCACGCTATGTTAATATTATTATTGAAATTAATATGTCAACAATATGTGACTGTACAATTGCAAAGTGTATTAGTGTGTGTACATTATACATTATTCACGCTTACTTCTCAGTACTTATTTAATGATGTTTAAGCCTTTGACACATAACGCTATATTATGCGAACATTAATTTGGCGTGGCATGTAGGTATTATATGTTGGGCTGACACACTACGCTGTAATATTCGTCAGGAGAGGGGGTCAGATCAATTGGGGGACTGCTGCGGAATATAATTTCTTTGTATGGGATCTGTCACCTTGACAGATGACATACACGTTATTACGGCGCTCCGTAAATTGTTCTGACTTCTTCTCCTGACGTAGGTAAGAGAGGGGGTCGCATAATTTTCAAATATAGCCTGGCTATCAGATCACACCGCATATCGTCGCCACGCCCACAATTATAGCACATCACATATTCGCAATCAGCCTCGAAATATCTACATTTGTAAATTATTTTAATGCGTTTGTATATTTAATAAAAAAATGATCTTTTTAGGTGTTACAGGTCTGTATCGGATTGTATGGCGGCAATATGGAGTCATATAAAACGCTTTGAACTTATAGCGTAATCTGTCACCTTCTTTAGTCCATTGTGATTTTAGCAGATTGAGAACTAAGGAGATAGATTTATCGAATCAGATAGTTTTTTGGCTTCTCCGCGATAGACCTGTTTTCAGGCCGAGTATTCAGAGTGCTAAAATATAAACACAATCGTGCTTAGCATAACATTTTTTGCACTCGTAGCTAAATAATGCATAGTGATGTGGTATCATCGACAGAAGTTCTCAGCAGTTCCGAAAATTCAGCAGAAATTCCTAAAGAGTATAAAGTTTATAAAAAGAGATGGTTGATGCTTGGACTTTATGCGATGAGTGCTGGCTTAAGTGGAGTGCAGTGGATTCAATACTCGGTGATCGCTGATGTCATCATGGACTATTATAATGTTGGCAGCACGTGGGTGGACATGACTTCCATGATATTCATGATCATGTATGTTCTACTTGTCCTCCCCGCTAGTTGGTTTCTGGACAAATATGTAATACACTACTTTTTATATGCATATGTATTTAATATCCATTGACAAATTTTGTCTATAAACACAGAATATGGGTCTTCTGATCTCGTCCAGAGCAGTTATTATGTCTGTGATGTACATTTTCAAATGACTGGCTTCTGGAATGTGACTTATTTTAAATTCATTTAATTATTGCAATACTTGATACCTGACACTCAATGTCAAAAATACCTACCTTTGTGAAAATAGTTTAATTAGTTCGTAATACGACACGAATCAAACATTCGTCCCGCGATGTATGCAGTATGAATTTTTACGTAATTATAAAAACAAAAATCCGGAATATGTCCCATTTTAACAAATTATTTGGATACACTACCTACATATGGCATATTTATTCTACTAGTCAATAGATGTCAGTAAATACCTACATGCATTAAAATTATAAAATAAACTGAGTTACGCCTACGAATCAATAGATGGCAATGTTTGCACACTTGTGAAGGAAAATATTTTTAATTCAACTATTGCCCAATAGATGGTGATAGTGTTTATAAACATCAAAATAAAATTTTATTTTATTTTATAAAAAATAGAAATCAAAGTTTTTATTGCACATTGGATCATTTACTAACCTTATGTCCAAACCAACTAAAAACATGGAAACAAGGTCTAACAAAAATACCAAAGATGACCCAATATTCGAATTCATCAACTCAAAATTCGAAGAAATGAAAACAATTATGTTTAAAAAAATAGAAACTCAGCTTCAAGAAATAAAAACGTTTAACAACTTTATTAACGATAAATATGATGACATCATTCTCAAACTGTCACAAATCATGGACTCACCAAAACAAATAAACAAACTTAAGGAAGAAATGGCAGAAAAGGAGAAAAGATTGGCTGCGATGGAGATTCACCTGGCAGATATTGAACAATCAGGCCTATTAAACAGTATCGAAATAAGCGGCCTTAAATTACAAGAAAACATACCCCCAGCCCATACTGTAACCCAGATTGCTGAGCTCGCAGGAGTCACCATATCACCTGAGGATTCATTTAAAATTACAACTACCAAACCAAATAACCAAAAAAAATTTTACAATTAATTTTGCAGACAGCAAAAAAGTTCACATCATGTTAGCAGCGAAACATACTGACCCGATAAAAAAATTCAACGGGAAAGAAGACCAATACGTCTATCTAAATCCGGCATTAACCCAGTATTACAAAAATTTACTTTGGAACACCAAACAAAGAGCCCTAATAAAAGAATATAAATATGTTTGGGTGAAATCGGGAAAAATACTTATAAGAAAAACTAAAGATTCAAAGGTTGTCGAAATAAAACATCTTAACGATATACCTACTAAGATGATTTAAACAAATCAAAAAAAACCTATAGACACTTCATCTACTCTATATCTTTATAATGGCCTCTTTCACAACGGAAACACTTGAAAAACTGATACCTAACCCAATAATCACCACAAATACCTGCATGTTAAACCGTATAATCCAGGACGAGTTACCGATCCTGAACATAATTCATCAAAACATTCGAAGTATTAACAAAAACTTCGAAGATTTCACTGTGCTGATAAATGAATTATATTTAGAACCTGACCTATTAATCCTTACAGAATGTTGGATAAATTCCTCAACATATGTGCATAAAAACATCAACAACTACAAAGTCTTCAATACTAAACTTCACAAACATCAAAACGATGGAGTAATTGTATATTGTAAAAATAAGATGGAATGCAAAATAGAAGAAATCGAACTACAAGACGCAAACTGTTTGAAAGTAAAACTTGATCAAGACACATGCATCTTCGCTATCTACAGATCCCCTTCATCTACAAATTTGTCACCATTTCTTGAATCACTAGACTCCATTCTACTTCAAGAACGAAACATCAGGAACTTGTTCATCATAGGGGACATCAACATTAACATATTGGATACCGGAAGGCAACATCCACAAACACAGGAATACCAATTACTACTCCTCTCCCACGGGATGACTGCCGCTGTAAGGGAACCAACAAGAGTGGATCACAAAATTAATAAATCAATCCCCTCGCAAACCTGCATTGACCACATAATGACAAAAACAAATAAAAAATATTCCACAATCATACATC
This sequence comes from Hesperophylax consimilis, assembly GCF_061612785.1. Taxonomy (NCBI): domain Eukaryota; kingdom Metazoa; phylum Arthropoda; class Insecta; order Trichoptera; family Limnephilidae; genus Hesperophylax; species Hesperophylax consimilis. The sequence goes on from NC_142838.1 coordinate 27,131,694, forward strand.
AATCCACTATCACTGATCACTACACTTTAATTTTTAACATCCATGCAAAGGAAAATCGACCATCGACTCAAAATTTAACGGGGAATAGACATGTTATAGACTACAACGAACTAAAAAATTCACTAAAAACTGAAACCTGGGAATTAATATATAAAGCTGAAGACCTTGAAGATGCTTGGAAATTATTTATTAAACTATTGCAATTAAAAATACATAACCACACCTCAATAAAAACTTACACATATTCACACAATAAAATTATCAAAAAAGCATGGATCACACCTGGCCTACTAAAATGTATAAGAAAAAGAGACAAGCTCCATCAGCAAGTAAAAAACTATCCATACGACCTTTCCTTAAAACTATTTTACAAAAATTATAGAAACATCTGCTCCAATCTTACTAAATCGGCCAAACAAAATTACTACAGATCTAAAATTCATCAATCCAATAATAATCCAAAACTTCTCTGGCAAATAATTAAAGAAATCACCTACACAAATCAAAACAAAGCAAACCCATTGGAAGAAATCAACACAGAGAACGGCACACTCTCGCTCAACAAAAACGTACATCAACTAATTAACTACACAAACAACTTTTTTGCAAACATAGGCTCGAACTTAGCGAATAAAATAACCAAACCCCAACACTATAACCCAAAAATAAACAAACACCCAAATCCACAAAGGTTTAAATTTGCTCTAAAACAAATCACTAAACAAGAACTAATACTAATATTTTCTAAATTCAAACCAACATCTTCATCTGGTAGTGATGAAATCACAATGAAAACATTAAAATTTATACAAGATGAAATTACCGAACCGATACTCTTTCTAATAAACAAATCTATTACGGAAAGCAGATTTCCATCACAACTCAAAATAGGGACTATTACACCAATCTTTAAATCAGGAAATCGTACAGATATCAATAACTACAGACCAATCACAATTCTGAACACATTATCTAAAATCTTAGAAATAACAGTTAAAACTCAACTCATCGATTACCTAGAATCAAATAAACTATTATCACCAAAACAATTTGGTTTCAGAAAAAATCTAGGAACATCCAACGCCATAGCTTTAGTAATTGAATATATTAAAAATTCTCTAGATTCACATAAAAAATGCATTGGAGTATTTCTCGACCTTTCTAAAGCCTTCGACACAATAAATCACCAACATCTTTTTGAAAAACTAGTTAACATAGGGATCACTGATAATGAACTGATATTCTTTAAAAGCTACATGGGAAATAGAAAGCAAACTGTGAAACTTAACAACATAACCAGTGAGTGTATTGATGTCAAATGCGGGGTGCCTCAAGGAAGTATTCTGGGTCCGATTCTGTTCCTAATTTACATTAATGATCTATGCCACATAGAATGTGACGGAGAAATCATAAGTTTTGCGGATGATACTGTTCTCCTTATAAATGGGAATAATTGGACAGAAACATTTAAGAAAGCAGAAGACACACTAAACAGGATTAAAAAATGGCTAGACTACTATTCACTTACACTAAATGCTAATAAAACCAAATTCATCACTTTCAAAATAAAAAATACAAAAAACTCTGAAGAAAACCATAACTTGAAAATTCATAGCCCGCATCACTTAAATGAGCATTGTAATTGTCCCTCATTAGAAAATGTTGACCATATAACGTATCTAGGTCTAAAAATAGATGGAAATTTAAAATGGACCAATCACATTAGCTATTTAGATAATAAAATTAAAAAACTTAGTTATTTTTTCAAAACTATCAGGAATGTGCTCATTAAAAAAGACTTAATCAAAATCTACATGGCTCTCTGCCAATCACTGTTAGAATACGGTATTATCGGATGGGGCAGTGCAAATAAAAACATACTAAATCCACTTATTAAATCTCAAAAAGCCATAATGAAAATTATACTGAAAGTTCCTGTAAGAACTAGCACTAACGAAATCTTCACCAATCTTAACATCATGTCTATTAAACAACTATATTCTAAAACTATACTCATTTACATTCATAAACACAAAACACGAGAAATAACAACAAACACGTACAATAGAAACACTAGATCTCATGATCAAAAACTTATCCAACAAATAATTACAAATACAACTTTTGGGCAAAAAAGCTTCTTATATCACAGTATTAAACTCTACAACAAAATCTTATATCACAGTATTAAACTCTACCACTCACACTCAAAAACCTCAACACTTTAACATTTAAATCTGAAATAAAAAGCTGGATACTTAACATAGGAAGATCTGAAATAGAAAATTTACTGAAATCAAACACAGACTAAAACAGAATCAACTGAACTATACCAAAAAACAGTACCTTACTTATTTTAAAATTACTTAAAAAATATATATATACTACATTATACTTTGTTGTAATATTAATTTCTTATAATTAAATTATAATATGTAAATGACATCCTCAGCACGGGAGCTTCCAGTGAGGATATCATTATATCTATGTGTTAATAAGAAAAGAAGACAATAAATCATTATTATTATTATTATTATTATCTATAATTTAAAAAAAAAACATAGTTTTGCCTTACTTCACCCAAAAGAAAATAGCTCGCCTTGTTTTGCTTTCCATAAATGAATGGTTTTCAAGGAAGGTAAAGGACTGGAAAATATATTTTTTGGCTTCAAAGCGCTCATGAAAACGCTTAATATTATGATAAATAAATCACGATGAAGTGTATCAGTGGTAAATAAATATTATGCTTTAATTTTTTAAGAAAAATGCACGGAGAAAACCAGAAAAGTTTTAGCGAGAAATTTACGGGAAACCAAAACGATGGCGACTTTTCCCCGGGGCGCTGAAATTATTTTTTGTAAATTTATTAACAAAAAAACCACGAAGAACATATCAGCCAAGCTTCAAAACTATTATTTCATCCAATTTGTTCTTTGTGTTTTCGATGAAAAGAGATTTTGTATACGGGTATATTTAATTTATAATCCCGTCAACACAATGTACGCTTCGGTTGAATTTCGATTTTCTAAATTAATTAATGAGTTCAAAACGATTATTTTTTATAAAACGTATAAAAAAAAATTAAAGGTTCATCAAAAGTTTAAATACATTGAAATTCTTGCTGAACCAAAAAAAAAACCGGTACAAGGGATTGGAATCTGAACACTTCACCAGGAATGTTATTCCGCATTTTCAACAAATTCTTAATTTAATAAAAAAAAAATATTGAATCCACACAGGAGGCCCTGAACTAAATTATTGGAAGTTATTTTATAATTCCAGGGTTTGCGCGCCTCGGGACTGATAGGCGTCATTGGCACCTGCGCCGGGTGTTGGGTGAAGCTGCTCTCGGTGAACAGGGACCTGTTCTGGGTGGGATTCCTGGGCCACTCCATCTCAGGATTATCCGCAGTCTTCATCCTTGGGCAGCCCGCTCGCCTGGCCGCTGTGTGGTTCGGGCCCAGTCAGGTCTCCACGGCATGCAGCATCGGTGTCGCTGGAAACCAGGTTCCTAAAGATTTCCAAATACAAATATTCTTCTTAAAGACTTAAGAGTCGTGAGGATCGTGACCCACACTCTAATTCCCCTGTGGACAAGGCTCCTCCACTCCCGGCGACTCTGCGCTGCATGGAGAGTCAAGGAAACCAACGTTCCACACGCCACTGATATTTGATTAATATAATGCATCGTTGATCTTCGTATGCTTCTCTTGCCTTCCACCATAAATAAACCACCCTTCCACATTGACTACGAATTTATCCATGTTTTAGTTTTCACTTTAGTGAGTAACGTGTCCAGAGTCCAGAGTATACCTACAGTAGAGTAGTACAATAGTACAATACGCATAGTACAATAGTACAATACGCATAGTACAATATCTAAGAAGAACTGCAGGAGTTATTTTAAGAACATGACCACGATCACTGACAGTAAAGCGCACTTGATATTATTATTATTAGTTTATACAAAGTTGAACGTTGAACGCTCCCTGCATTATTTATTTGGAACTGGAGAGTAGTGTCATTGTAGGGCAGTTGCAATGAGAGACTTCCTTCAAATAATGTTCAGTTTCGAGGTGTTTAGGAGCACTTGGTAATTTCTAACTTTACATCTCGCATAAAGATGATAATGCCGTTGAACACGGTCTCCTGTCGTGTAATGTAACTTGCTTTTTGAAGTTCGTACCTAATATTTAGAAAATACAGAATGTTTCATATATTATAGGCGATCTTTTGTTATTCTACTACTTCTGAATCGTTTCTTCTTCGTCTCACACAACCATTCGAATATATTTTTAGTTGGGAGTGGCGATTGGATTCTTGCTTCCACCCATAATGGTGCAGAACAATGATGACAAGGACCTTGTTGGTAAAGATCTACAAGTCATGTTTTACACCATGGTTGGGATAACAACAGCCCTATCGATTGCCACGATTATTTGTAAGTTTAAAACAAAATGTTTTTCGATAATCTTTTTCATGTGTTTTTCCACTTCAAAAAAAAATCTCACGCGGGAGGCCTTGACGGTTTCCTTCAGGGCTAATGTTGTCATTACATAAAAAGATCGGCTTCCCGATATTTTCCCGACAAATTGTTTAAATTCACGGGTATTAAACACAATGTTTTGAAAACACTAAGGAGGGATTGTTTCAGAAGAAGTTAATTTTCAAGTTACGTGAAAGTTCCTTTCAAGATCTGTTATTATTTCAGTTCTCTCAAGTAACTGGCATATAATGATATAATAACAGCAACTGTGATGAAATAGGTTTCTTCCAAAAGAAAATGTATTTAATGAAAGCTAAACCTCAATTACGAAGAAATCATCACACTAGAGACACCTAGCGAACTTTATTGAAATAAATGCAGGAGACTGTAATTGAAAAAAAGAGGCGTTTTAGTGGGATGTGTCTACCCAAATTTATTACTAAAATTAGCCAATCACAGTGGGTTTTTGACAGGACAAAGGAGAAATCTACATTATTTATTAACATGGGAACGAAGACATCGAGTCAAAGGATAATGCACTATAAGATAAACATGTTCTCACGGGGGAAACATTGGTCATAAACTTTCGGTGTAAGAAACGAAGAGAGATTGATACAAATGAAAAAAAAGGATTGATTGTCATTCGAAATCAAATAAAGTATGATAGACTGTTATCTGGAAGGGGCAAGAAACTTCTAATAAGTGAAATTAACGCGTGAGGGTAGAGTAGACTCAGGAGAACCCGAAAAAAACTGTGTAGAGAGGTGAAAACAAGACAAAACTAAGTGATTTAATTATAGTTTTGAATGATGGAGGGAAATACATCTACAGATCAACAAGAAAAACGCGTAATCGATATGCAAATTTGAGAGGATCGTACTAGGAAACTACCGGCCGAGGAACCAATGGTTTTGGATCGATGAGATTAAATACAATGGCCTGATTCATAAATTTATGTGTTTATATCGAAATAAACAATACAAGATCCACGATCATTAGAAGGACAATTAAGATGGAATTGGTCATAAAATTTAACATGGGACATATGGGACTATTTATTTAAAACCAAATGCATTAGATTGACAGGCAGACACATTAGCTACAATTGATGGCTGAGGTACAAAGATTTTATAATAATTACTCCATATAAATCAAAAATTAATGACTATTTTTGAGGGAACAAGATGCAATACGGGTAACGCCTTAATATTTAATTACTTTACAGTGGCGAAACGGTGAAAAGGGGCGAAAATAATGTTCATTTCTGGTCAAATGACATTAAGGTGAATAAGAAATTGAGATGGTTAGAAGTACTACCCTGTACGTTTAAACTGAGATAATGCATAAAGATATAAATGAAAGCATTTGAACTCTGTTTTCCGAGCGAAATTTGAACAGGACGCGTACAGACCGACAGATTGGCAAGAACTAGAATATACACGAAAATAGCAGCATTATGAAGTTGATTTCGGCATCATAGGAGCGTGGAGACGAATTTAAAGTGCCATAATAACCAGAGGAAGGATGAAATAAACGTAAGCACTAATAAACATGATTGGATTGAGGGAATCCAATGCGAACATGAACTTGCCTGCTAAGACAGGAACAATAGTGACTGAATTATGAAGCGCAATCCCGAAAAGAACAAAAATTAGAGGGAAAATTATTTATAAGATAAAGAATTAGATAAGGAACGTTGAATGTGAAGTGTGCGTAGGGAGTACGGTAATGGACTGATTATATTCCCAGAAAAATAAACGAAATTAAGCACAGCTAGAAAAACACATCTAACCTTACGACGAACTCTATGAAAACAATTAAAGGATGCTGATCCAGCCCTGCAACTGCAGAGGACAAAGACGGTAAATTTGAAGGCGTAGCCGAGAGATGACTATGTCGTATGAATAAGTGACCAGATTTAAATAACCAAAATTAGTGACACATATGTTCCAATTTACGAGTTGATTGATGATCTAATTGCCTGAAGGGTGAAATCGACTTAAGTCATTTTGGTATTGAAGACAGTATAAAAACGAGCGCATGAGAGGATTCGAGACAGTTCTCGGGGAATTTTGTGAGGCTTGAAAGTACGGGAGGTGCGAATTACGCGTGTGTGTACGTCGAGAAAGGTAACTAATAAGTCCCTGGACTTAGGAGATTTTCAATAAAAGTATTAAATTCAGTTTTAAGTCTCTTTGAAAAAAAATCCAATCAGTGAAATTTGAACAAGTCAGTTTTAATTAATTAAACAGTGTTAATAAAATAGGGTTATATTCAGTGACTTTCAATAAAAGTTAAATTCAGTTTTCTAAATCCTCTTTGGAAATCCCATCAATGGAATCTCATAATAAAATAGAGTCTAAACTCAGTGTTTAGGAGTGTTAATGTGAAAGGTGCAAAAGGGTGTTTAGTGAATATTTGAATTCTAAACTAATTATTTCATTCAAAGTGAAAATTATTTAAATTCAATTTAAGTGTCTTATCGGATATCTAAAGTGAACGTGATCGCGTATTGATATTTAAAAATAGATTATAATTTAGTATCAATTTTGAAAAAAAAAATATTAATAGTAGATACGTACATCTTAGCTTAAAAGGAAACGCAATTAGACAGTTCGAAAAGTAATATCAATGATCAGATTTGATTAAATTTAATCCCTTTGTGATTTTATTGTTCAGTTAAAATAAGCACGAAGAGAATTCGGAAGGAAAAAAAAAAGGTGAAAATTATAAAAATAAATATTGTCTCTTTGTTTAAAAAGTAATAATGAAATAAATTTGAAAATAAAGGATTCATCGGATACTTTAAAGTTAAGTTTAAAATTAAAATAAACGTTACCTCTTTGTCTTAAAATAGTGGTTCGGGAAAAATAACAATAATCACTCTCCTTTGTTTCAAGATAAAAGTAATAATAATAATATGACTAATTTTAGATTTTGTATAAATAATAATATTAAATATCTTATCATTGTTTGCGATATATTTTGGAAAATATTAACCTCAGTCCTTACATCAATCAACACTTACGAAAGCTAAATCAATACCTTAAAGCCGCGGTCAAATGGAGAAAAAATGGTAGTCGCGAATCAATTTAATTAAGACTACATTCTAAACAGCAAGTAGGTAATATTTTGGAACCTTGATCGCAAATTTCGTGTAAACCCGAATGGATATATTTGCATGATCGATCAAGGTGGGTGAGTCAAAAGAAATCAAAATATAAAATAAAAAGTTCAGAAATCAAAAGACAACGTTCCTGAGAGCCGAGAGGGGAGAGAAAATCATTGGCGGCAACGTTCCTGAAAGCCGAGAAATCAAAAAAATGAAATCTTATAATATTTTATATTTTATATATACAGGTTATAATTCGGTCCAGCCTCTGGTTGCGATATTTCAGCAACTAGATCTATCCCAAGAATTAGGTACATATGATACCTATAATATGGTATAACTTTGCACCATTTCACATATAAAGATGTATATATCACGAATACCTATTATCACACTTGTGTCATGCACAAATGTCTACTTCAAATACCTATTACCACATTCGTGTCAAAAACAAATACCTACTTCTAAATATCCTTTCATAATTAGGTACACCTTATTCACCAACATGTACTATGAAAATCCAAAAACGATAATGTACGATTGGCCTTCTAAACTATCAGCTGATGTAGATATTACGTAACTGATATCAGATACAAATATAACCCACAAAGAATTCATAAGACCTTAAAATAGGTCAAAGTCCTCTTAATTACACGAACTGCATTCCAATCGAACTCTAAAATAAATAAAACATCGTGTCTGGTAAGGGCAGGTTTCTCAAAGCTAGTCCTTCATACCAAATCACAGCAAGCATATTCATGTGTGTTTTATACACTGGCTAGAAGTCAAAATAATATCAATAAGAAAACATCCTAAATACCTAACTACGTACGTCAGAGATGAATAGCTCACTCAAGATACCTATTCGGTTAATTATGGTTCAATTAAGTCGCACATACTAGTTATGTGATCATATCCTAAGTGACCAAATCTAAGCGTCATAATAATTTTGTACGTATGAGTACAACCTATTTCCACCCAATGTTAAATAACTCAGTCAAATTCAATCAAAAGAGGGGGTGGTCACTCCTTATAAAATCCATCAACGAAAACAAAAAAAAAATGTGGTTGTCAGACCGCGATACCAAAACTGTCAAACAAACAAACAAGTATATTACTTAGTATATCGTATTTATTCGTATTTCCTATTAGTATTTATGTATCGAGATATCGGACTCAGGACTCACAACCCTGGGATTTGAGATTCTTGGTTCCCAATGTTTCATGTGAGAAAATGTTACATTGTGAATTATAAAAAAAACGTATGTATACATATATGTATTTGAATGTATAATCCACTGGGTGATGTGAACCCGCCTACAGCTGGCGTTTTAGGCCTAAGAATGGTCATGTCACATCGCTTCTTGGAGTGGTGGCAAGCCTAGGAAACTTGTCATTACAACTACCGTGAGTATATGATTGTTCAGAAGACGAAACCGGTTCGCTTCAGTAGTCGTAAATCCGGAGGTGATGGAATTTGGAGTGTACTGGACCCAGGGGAGGTTCGATCGTAGCGCTAGAGGGTTGTGGATCTGGAGGTGTGGGAAAGCCTCGCAAGTACCTACCACTAGAGGCACCTGACGACGGTGTGAAAGTCTTATTCGACCTTGGTTCACCCGGTTACATTGCAGGAGGAGGCGCCAAATTATTAACAGCAATATTGCTTTCCGAGTTCGTCTTCGTACAAAATCATAAACACTAACCATACTTACAAAGATTAAATCAACATGTATGTACCCCACAGGTCGTCGCAGAATTGGAGAGAATTTTGGAGAACATATGTTTCATAACTAATATTGTACTAACCTATATTCGATTGTTTTAACTATATATGTATGCTATGACACTAAATTAAATGTTATGTATTTTCCACAGGTTTTACGGTTTCTAAAGGAATTAGAATTAGGAGATAGGGATTATCAGGAAAAATTTAGTTAGGTTAAATGATACCAGCGTTCGCAATATCTCGACGTAATCCAATCTCTTTACCCAATCACTAACCTGAAAAGAACCAAAGTTACCACAAAATGAAAGTAATTAAAATCCTATATCATAAATCAAAAAAATTACACAACGTTTGATGGAATTTAATTACAATATAAATACGAAAATATTTGCGTTCAAGGCCGTAAATAACGTATTAATTAGTTAAGTACATATGTCTATAAAGATATATAGTACAAGAGAGCTTTAAGTGGCTTTCTGTAGTTATCAAAGAAATTAAGGGTCCAATTTTCATGGAGGCTTATGTGTTGTAGGGGAAGAATTTTCCAACCCTACGAACACATATGTAAAGCCTTAGAAAAGAAAAACAAATATCGATCATAGCCAAGAGAGAAGAAAATTCTATTTGTTTTAAACAAAAAAAAAAAAGAAATATTTAAAATTACTCTCACACCCAAAAAGGTGAAACATTACATCTGATGCCGCAAACCAGGAGAGATAGATTTAAAAGCTGGCTTGAGTTCATTACTGTTGTTGAGGAAAAAATGGATTTCATAAACCTTATTAATTCACACTAACAGCAAAAGAAATGGTACCTATCGTCAAAAATGATAACAGAGACATCGTACTTCAAAGGCAAAATAGAATAAACAGACAGACCCGGAAAACATTGAATTCATTGTGACGACAAAAAACATCTAAAATGTTCATAAACAACGAAGCCAAAGGATAAACAAACATCGAAATCGGATTAATTATAACACAAGAATTAGAATAACTGTAAACAATTATTGTTTATTCCAGATCTAAAAGGCAGAGAATGTTTAAGTCATAAATAACACAGACGGACAAAAAACCATCGGATCACAGCCGAGGACACAAAATAAAAACAAATCAACATGGAAATAAATAACACTCGAACATAATACAAATAACGTATTGAGATGAAACAACACTGTTTAAACAATTAACTCAGAGTTTAAAATTCGAAAATAAACAAGTGTGACATGACATATTGAATTTCTACCCATAGAGACACAAAAACACTTGAAAAAGCTGAGGGCGGAAAAAAACTCACCAGTAGAACAAGCCGATAATCACGGAAACCAAAAAATAAACAGATGGTAGGTTGCGAAGAAAAAACCGAAGAACAGGGGCGCTCAACATTTTGGAAGAATTAAAAAAAAAATTTAAAAAAAAAATAAAAAAAAAATACAGAGGTATTCGAGAAACGTAAATTACCTATAGTTATTTCTAATCCCATCGACTAACACGAGGAAGCGAGATTACCCGCTGGGCTTAGAACTAAAGGGAGGCTGTGATGTTTTGGACACTCACATAAAATAAACGAAACGAACGTGCTCAAAAAAAATTTTGTTTAGACAACGACGGGAGATTTTATTGACAGACAGGGCTGGAGTAAACACATTCACACGGGACAGGGCGCAGGGACGGGCAGTCGAGGCTTGAACTTGGGTGCTTTGACAGCCCCGAGAAATGGATACAAATCAGTAGTGTTGTTTGAAATTACAGTTAATTATTGAATTCAAATGGTATTAGAGAATATTGCGGAATATTGAATTAAGGTGAGAGATTGTTGATCCGGTGTTTGTGTGAAGTGAAAGTGGTTCGACTCAGTGAGAAAACAATTAATAATAATGACAATAATAATAATTGGATAATTTGTAGAGCGCCGTTTTGTGGAAACCCACCTCAGGGGCGCCAGGTGTTGTGCAGTCGCGATTGTGTTATAAAGTTGTGTTGATTTAAACGTGATTTCGTATACAGTTCGAACTAGATTGCTTGTCTTAGAAACATGAAAATAATAAAAATAATGATTGCGTTTTTAAAGCAGAGTGAATGTACTTAAAGGCAGGAAGTGTTTAATCGGGCTAAGTTATTGATTTGGCGAGATGGCATTCTATCCACGGAGACCGAAAACCAGAGAATCAAATAGATTATTAACTGTGGGTTCGAATCCTAACAGATTAGGGAGGTACAATTTTATTTGCAGGAATATTTAATTGCCCTTTTATAAGCGTAGGGAGGAGGTCGAAAGTTGGAGTGATTTGGCTATGTGGTGTAGCCAGGTAAGTTTCACACGAGGATTTGGAGGTGACTAACAGGGTGAGTTTTTTGTATTATTTATTAAATTTCAGAGGACCCTTTTAATAATAGGATACAACCGAGGTACAGGAACCGAGTTTGCAACGCCTGCAACCCAAATAATCTTCCCATAAGAAGGGATACGCTGGACGCATTGTCGGTCAGCTGTGAGCGAGAGACGAGTCAACGACCTTTTCATATATAGGACAAGACGCAGGTACAGTCAGTCAAAGGGGGAAGTTTTGCTAGCGTATGCCGTCCCAAATTGAAAGCGATCGGATGCAGCCAGACGGAACGAAGTGAAAACTTTTCTTCTGTTATTTGACTTCCTAATTTAATACTTTTCATCTATTGTTTGACTTTCTAAGTTGCGAATTGGGATGCACAAAAACAAATCTAAAGTCGAAAGAGGGAGATGGTAATCTCCGAAATGGAACTACCAACCGAGCAACTTTTCTCAACAGGTATCTTTCGAGAGGTGGGCAGCCTCTTTAAATTAAATGCAAAAAATCAAACCAATTATCCGTTTATACCTTACCTGAGAGGATGGGTATTCAGTAGAAGTTGCCCATACCTAGTACACGAGGATGCTGGTGGCCTCATAAAATAAATACTGGAACCAAATATTGAAATGCAGACGGTCCTCATCCCAAGTTTGGCATTTCGAGTGGACCTTACATATATCTCACATGATGGTTGGCTGAATGGGTAGGCACACAACCTATCGTTAATAAGCAGGCAAAATGTCGACAGGATCGTCGTGTGTTACCTATGTATTGACCTAGAAAGGGATGTAAGTCCCCGACGGCGTGGGAGTTACAACGTTTTCTGGAGGTGGCACGTAACTTGGGACCTTGCGTGTCACATTTTCGCGACTAGATTCGTGACGGGGGATGTCATGGTTTTCCCCTTCTACACTCAGTGAAGTAGATTTTCCTGGAGGTGTTTGAGATTGGGGCAATTCTGAGATTGGTGATGAGACCTGGTTTTCTTTATTCTGGCGTGAAGGTTGCCGATTTGGAGCAAGGGGAGACCCGGCCGGTTGTGATATCCAGACACGCAGATGTCGATCGCCTTGCTCAAGTTATCATCCATCGGTTTTGTTTGGTAAGAGGAGGAGCCAATCTTAGCTTGAAAAAAAATTCATTTCCTTTCCTCTCCTTCCCCTCCCAAAATATATACATGGATGGCGCCGACAACTAACACCATAAACTTATCGTATGTATATCACATATATAAAATCTAACACTTTATTATATTCACATTACCCTACGATAGGTAGAATCGAGTAGCTAGTGGGGGGGGAGCAGGCGACTTAGAAGATAAGGTTTATAAAATGGTTTTAAAACACAGCGGTAATGGATTCAACTCACTCTATCTCAAAAGAACCAAGGGATACCACACATACATAAATAACTAGGTTTCTAAACCGAGAAACAAAAACCCAACACAACGTTCGGTGAAGCCTTTTTATACTGAACCGTCACGTGAAATGAGTACGTTCAAGGTCGTACGACACGTAGACAAACTAGGATGTACACACTTGAAGGGGTGTGTAATAAAGAAAAGACGGCAGGGAGGACCTTCCTACCCCGGATATATATATAACCAAAGCCTTATGGAAAAGTTACCTACGGGACTTAAGGAAAAATATTATCGTAGAAAGAAGAGAAGGAAAAGTTTGAAGTAGAAAGGGCAGATCATTACACACTTGAATAGGACATTCACACAACACGAAAATGAAAGTTGAAATCAGATGATTTGTTCAAATTATATGAAACAACCCATTCTTAGTTTAAATTATGCCTTAAAAATCCATTTCAAGTAAAAAATAACTAAAACTCATTAAAAGTCATGAAGATTTGACGATCCAGATTTTAAACTTAGGAATTATCTGTAATGGCCCTTGTTAAACCGCATTCTGGTACGAGTACCTACTCATTTATAATTTTTGTATCCATTATTTGATACCGAATAGATGTCCGATTTATTAAACTATTTACCATGTGCAATTTATGTACCAAAACGTATTTTTGTGCTAATTTACATGGTTAAAAGATAAAAAAAACTAGCACAATAATAAATGACTATTAGTTTTTAGAGACACCCCTCCTACCCCGCCATCGGCCGCCCAGGATAACATAATGGAAGCATCTCCCGAAGACAATTATATTAAATTTATAAAGAGGCTGGTGATGAACAGAGACTACATGCTGCTCTTGCTTTCATACGGAATGAATGTGGCCATCTTCTCTGCCATATCCACTCTCTTGAACCAAGTCGTCCTGGTTTACTATCCGGTGAATAATAATAATTGATGTTGTATAAACACGTAGTTGAAAATTATATTAAAAATAAACTGTCTGCACTCAATAAATTTTCCAAGCGGGGTTGATTGTTTTTGGCAAGGGAGTTGCCATTTTTTCGAGAATAGTAATATTAATAATTTTGATGATTTGTAAAGCACCGTTTTAGTGAAAAATCACCCCAAGGGCGAGAACATCAGTATCATGATTTTTGAATCGTCCAAAATACTACCCACAAAAGGTGACCCTTGGCCCAAATTCAAATCGAGCGATTTATTTATGTTTCTTTTCAGAAGTTTAGTCTAGAAAAGTGCATTATATGGCCGTTAAAATTGCTATGTGGGTACTTAACAGTGTATCCATAAGGCATTATTGAAAAATTTAATTTTTGAATTATGAACATCATAAAAATATAATTATTGACGATTCGGCCATCAGATCCGCTAATCTGTTACTTTATAACAGCCAACTTGTTATACATGGTGTCCGCGAGGTAAAATGCACAAACTTCGGGAGGTGATTCCAAATGATGGCAAAAGTAAAAAAAGAAAAATTACTCTTTTCAAAAATTCAACTTTCTGAAAAGAGTAATTTTTCTAGAAAATCCGAGAAGTATCTTAAAATGTTGAAATTTCTAAAAAAGTTATTTATCTTTTTTATTTGTAGGTACTATCATGTAGAATCACCTCCCGAAGTTTGTGCACTTTACTCTCGTACATCCTATAGTTTTGTCATGATTTTTATGATACTTGAACTACTTCGTAATAAAGAACTTCAAAGTTTGCCCTGTAAAGTCCCAGTTTTTCGTATGGAATATGGATGTTCTTTACGTAGGGCAAGTTGACATGGCCATAAAATTCTGAAAAAATTAATAATAATATTATGAGTTTAATTTTCAGGGAGCTAATGAAGACGTGGGCAGAATCGGATTAGTGCTGGTTATAGCTGGAATGATTGGATCTGTCGTTTTCGGTATCGTCTTGGACAGGACCCACCGTTTCAAGGAGACCACCATTGGACTCTGCGCAGCTTCCGTAGTTGGGATGCTCATCTATACATTCACTATGGACACGGGACACATATACGTTTTGTACATTAGCAGCTTTATATTGGGGTTTGTATTTTTTTAGTATACATAGTGGAAGTTTCGGTCAGACATTAATTAGTGAATCCTAAGCTTAAAGTAATATCTTTGCATTTTGCTCAAGATAGCAATTTTGTTCTTTCACTTTCACTGTTCTATCCTCTGCTGTTGAATAACTAGTGCAGGAAAGGGAGGGTGCGTGCCACGTGGTACAAATTGTTGACGGCTTTTCGATTACAGCAATTCCATATGGCTGTTTAATGGTAAGCGCAATTTGAAGGCGGACATGGGTACAGCCGCCCGGGAACCTTTTATTGCATAATCAACACCTCTGCCATAGGTCACCCCAAGTGGTTCGCTACATTTGGCAATTTAGCAGGGGTGCCCGGGTTCATCGAGTGAGGTGTGTTCGGGGTGCGTCTGCCACCAGCTGCGTTGCGTGTCAGATCGGGAGAAGCTGGTTTGGGGAGATTCTTTGACCCAACTGGTCTCATTGGGAGTCAAATAGCAGCTTTTTCGCCTCTAGCAGATTAACTTTTTGAACTTGTTGAATACATCAAACTATAGCAATAATCATGACCATTACTATGATATGTGATAAATTGCTGTTTACCATTGTCATCATTCTATTCGATTAGGTAATGGGTATAGTGTCATAAATCACCTTAGAAACCCCATATTCTATGTATGTATTACGTATTTTACTTAATTGATTAAATATAATTGTAAAGCTGTTCATCTCGACACAGGAATTCCCTAGTAAGATGAGCAGCGGAGGAATAAATAGTACTATCTACATAATAGATAATACACACCTTCACATAGAAATGCCTTCCATGTAGATTTGCATTGAAACCAATGTCGTCACTGACATGGTATATTTTGACCATTATATCGTGGTGGCAATATTGCGTATTACTCTATCTCTCTCACACTGCCTGACATATTGTATCGCCATTCCATTTGATGTTGAAATTGTACTTAGATACCGATTGTTTTACTTTTTAATTTAAGGGAGAAACTTCCTGGTTTTTGTATCACGAAACACGCCCACAAAACATCTCGTGTTCTTTTTTATTCTTTGGGTACAAAGTAGGTACAGAGGCGTCATTGAGGCACACACCAGTGTCGTCGCTTATTCGGTCTTGGGAAATATTACGGACATAGCCTCCATAGTGCTGTGGTGTATGCATTTAACTTTTAGTCGGAAGGTTGCCTTTTCCATTTCAAAATTATTGATGACATATGAATGTGTATACGTCCAACCTAACCTAATATTACAAAACAAACATTTTCAGATTCTTCATGACAGGATATATCCCGGTAGGGTTTGAGTATGGAGCAGAGGTCACATACCCAGAACCAGAAGGGACTGTAGCGGGATTATTAAATGCTTCAACACAGGTAAAATTTCTATAAAATTATCCAGTTTTTTAAAGTGTAGGTAGGACTAATTTTAGATAAATTACTTAATTGTGTAAGAAAATCTAAACATGTGTTTATTCCTTGATTATTTTTTTGAGGGAACCATGTGTATTTATTTTTACATACATAAGATGATTTACATTAAAAATATATTAATATACCCACTGAATAATATTCCCATTTCCCTTATTTGCAATGAATATATTATTATTTACTCATCATTTTAGAAACCACTTTAATCATAACGTGAAAAAATTACGTTGGAATTGAACTTATCTGTTTCAATCAGTTTCACGAATGTGTTCCAATGGTTCAATTTATATTCTCATAAAAGTCTGACTTATAAAGATTGGTATAGCTATAAGGTGGGGAGGGCCGTATACTGCTCGGGTTAAAATATTTACTCATAATAATATTAATGCAATTTAGAATGGCAGCACTTTGTTCCAATCCTCAAAATCACGGTCATTTTTGCATTTCGCGTTTAGTTGCAAACTTAAAGTTTCTTCAGTTGACATTTGCGATACCGTTGAACAAGTTAGCTTTGAATTTATTCAAAAGTTGGCCAATTTGATTATGCGTTCCGTATTTGCTTTGGTAAATCGATGTTACGATTTAAAATATTCCTCTGATATGCTGACATTCGGTATTAAGGCTTTTTTACATTTTCATTGCGGGACCGATCGAGATTTATCAAATAACCAGATTTTTAACAAAGTTCGCGATCTCCGTCTTAATACCATAGTAATACGTCCCTAATTCTAGGGGTCGGGCTGTTTAAAAATCTGCCATTAATGCCATTAATACTGCGGTATTACGGCCGGTATACGCAGTACGATTACGTGTAACGTTTTCTATTAACCTGTTTTTATCTCTCCGTATTATCGATTATGAGTGTTATATCTGCCTTACTTTGCAGATTTAAGTGTTGGGAACTCTTTGTTAAAAAGTAAAAGGTCCTACTTATAATTGTGTTTATTTATGTTACAAATAATAGGTCTTGATTTAGCTACACTGTTTATTACCCGTGGGTTGGTAATTCTCTGGTTCGAGAAGCTTGTTCCCTGTCAATCTCATCTCACAAGTAATTGTTACACTCTAGCGACATCTGTCGGACTCTGGAGTAAGCTTTATGACTAGCGCCATCTATCACTTAAATACTCAACTTTATTACCATACATCACAATGAGTAAGACGGCAATAGTATCAGCGAGTGGTATATCGCAGGCCTATGTTAAAAATCGGTTTTCTGTAATATTATTATACATATTTAAGTACTGAATACTACATAGCAATTACTTGTCTTATTTTTGACGTTTCGAGCTAAACATAGTGACCTACTATGCACATTTTTTGCATTTCGTTAAATATTTATTACTTGTGGTGTGTTGCTAATTAATTAATTTATTTTTATAGATATTTGCTGTTGCCTTCACTTTCATGTATGGATATCTCATAGACGTTTGGGATGTGATGTGGGCCAATGTAGTATTGGCCGTTATTCTCACCATTGGAACCATAATTCCTTTCTTCATCTCTTCAAATCTAAAGAGGCAAGCTGCGAATAAAGCAAAGAATATAGAAGAATATTAATTATACACACCTTTATCAACATGTTAAATTAGTTATTTACAATTTGTATAAAAAGATGTTGCTATTTTATTAAATAAACATTGCAAATATCATGCCCTTTCAAAAGTACACTAAATAATAAATAATAATAAATAAAGGTTAGCGTAGTACATTTTTTTAAAGTTTGAGGAGCCAAAACTAACTAATTAAAAAAAATTACACTGCACTGTTAGTTTTATTTTAAACTATAATCAATCGCAGGGCTATTCAGTGTAGCATAATAATTTAATAATTAGAATAAATAGTTTTGTAACTGTGGCACTCGAAAAACTGGTCTGAGGTGTCGATTTTTACATAATTCATAAAAGTGCCAACATCTTGAAAACTAAGGACATTTTATTAAGACCGTATTACGATATTCTGGACTGTCAGCCCTCTAAGGGATAACGTTGACTTTTGGGACAACCTGCACATTTTTTAAAATTATAAATTTTCCACTTTTACTTTTTAATATTCACAAATTAATTAAATAACTCTTCGTTTCAACACATGTACCTACTTTTTTACATTAAGCCCACATAGGAGGCTACGACAAAAATAATTTCCCTCGGGACCTATGTCGTCTTTGGGGATGCTTTGGCGAGGGTCTTTTTAAGGAAAGGGAGGAGAGGGGTTCTGGGAAGGAAAAAGGTATGAGGGGTGGGATCTAGGGATCAGTGAGTTCAGGAGTGACGGACGAATGATCTTTCCCTCTCGCTGGGTGGTGGCGATGGGTCAAGAGAGAACAGCTGGAGAGTTCAAAGGGTCTACCCAAACCAGCCCCTCCAGATCCGGTACGCCATGCAGCTGGTGGGCAGGGCCGGCAATTGGAGCAGTCAAGCGTCGCCAAGGCCTTTTTTCATAAAAAACGACGCTACACAATAATACAATTAATCATCCAAATATTATTGATAACAATGGTAGCGTCTAATGGTTTTGACAGGGGGCGCCAAAACTCTACTCGCGCCAGGCGCCGTAGGCTCAAGGACGGCCCTGCTGGTGGGCATGCGCATCCTGAACACAACTCACGCAATGAACCTGGGCACCCCTGTCAAATCACCAAACGTATCGAACCACTTGGGGTGTACTATGGCAGAGATGTTGCTTATCCAACAAATGGTTCCTGGGGCGACGGTACCTAAACACGCCTCCCAAATTGAATACTACTACAAGAAACGACTACATATTTACATCGGAGGAAACGAGAAATTTCTCGTGTTTTCACGTCGTCTTTGATCTTGTTAGTATGAGGTGAATATTATATTTTTATGTGCATAAAAAGGGTACTGGGTTTTCCAATAAGAAGTGTTATTTTTATATTCAATTGTAAAAGATCAATGGTTTAGTTGCTTGTGTGGCACGTAGCGCCGTCTTGTTGTAAGTAAACGTTGTCCAGATCAATATCATCCAATTCTGGCCATAAAAAATCATTAATCATCTCTCGATAGCGCAATCCATTCACCGTAACTGTTGCTCCAGCCTCATTTTCTAAAAAGTAAGGTCCAATGACTCCGCCGGACCATAAACCGCACCAAAAAGTCACACGTTGACGATAGAGAGGCTTTTCAACAATAACTCTTGGGTTTTCCGAGCCCCAGATGTGACAATTTTGTTTGTTGACGAAGCCACCGAGGTGAAAATGGGCCTTATCACTCAAAATGGTTTGCATTTGATTCACTCAAGTGAATTTTAATAATTTCAATACATTATTGAAGCGTGTATCGTTCCATTTTTATTAATGGCGTAGTTTTTACTTGTCAAATGTTAAAAAATGACAGCTTCAAAAGTAACATCTACCGAAATAGCGTGATATTCAAAATAACACCTCTTATTGGAAAACCCTGTAGTTGTTTCTTTTAATAATTAATTTGAAACGAAGTGTTATTTATAACTCGGGCGTAATTTGATGAAATCGAAGTAAAGAAATTTTACCATTTAGATTAATTAAAAGTTTGGGAAAGGTTTTTATTTTGCCTGATTTTAATGTAGATAATATTACTTACAGTAGGTACTTACTGTTTTATTTGCGATAATAAGTCGAGTGAAGAACGCAACTGATAGATTGTACGAGTATTGTGGCAGAAAAATATATACATCTAAGTCAGACATTAGATAACGATATGATTCCGAATACACAAATGCAGTATTATTGCATGTTAATTACTGATTAAATCATTTAATTTGGTTGATGTTTGCAAGTATTGGAGCATATAGTCACATTTATTACATGGGGGAGACCAGGGCAATTCTACCAATGAACAGGTATCATTGTCCTCCAAAGCGAATAACTCGCACCTGCTGTAATATTATTTGGTATAAACTAAGATAACCTTTGATACTCAGATTTTTTGAAGAAAAAAACACAAATGTTCGACGAATTTAATTTTTGTAAATAATATCTACTTACCCATATGAAAGAAGGTAACAATATGTGAGTTAGTATACATGTTGTTTTTGTACATTAAAATGCAGGCCAAATTTATAACTATGGTTATATGGGATAATATGGTGATAGACTAGTCGTAACTATGTAAATGATTTTTTATTTCAGAAAAGAAAAAAGTATATTTTATACACGAGCTTAAACCTGTGATAAAATATACTTTTTCGTAATTCTTTTCTGAAATAAAAATCATTTATATAGTTACGACTAGTCTATCACCATGTTATCCCATATGTGTTCTGAAAATGATGACAGGATTATGAGTTGATAACCAAATCATAATCTCCTTGGTGGAACACTTAATTTGCAGATGAAAAATTAGGTCAATAATCTAAGGAAATGGGCCACTTGTCTAACCTTCTACAGACTTCATTGATAACAATGTTTTAGCGGTAATTTGTTGAAAAAAAATTAAATTGTTACATACTAAATAATGTTAGCACCAATAAACTACTGTATTTTCATAGATAATCCCCAAAAAAGGCTCGGGATTAATAGCGCCTGAGAGAAGGTTATGTTAAATCGGTTCATGTCGGTAAGGAAGCGAAGGTTATTAGCATTAGAGCAACCCAGTGATGGTTTGGTAAGTACCAATTTGGGAAAAAAAATGCCGCCGTCACGTGTAAGGCGTTGAAAGCAAATTGGAATACAGGTAAGTCAGTTTTAAACAATAAACTAACTATCGCCAAGTAAAGTTGAACTCGATCAGATATGGATGACTTAGAAAAGCAAAATGCTCTCAAGGCGGTTCTACTGCGACGATGTCAGAAAATTACTTTTTACGACATACCACTGCCCTGTACACATCTGAGCTGTGCATACAATACCCAGCAGCGCAATCGCAAGTTGAGGGTGAGTTACAACAGTGCATACAAGCAACTTATGCAACTTCCAAGGTTCTGCAGTACCTCCGCGATGTTCATTGAAGGAAGGGTGAGGGTCATTCCCCGCGTTAATTCGCCACCGACTAACCCTGCGATGAGCGATGGATGCAGACCTCCCTGAAGGACGATTCTTTAATATTTATTTATTTTATAATGTTTTTATTTTATTCTAGTGGACACCAAAATGCTTCGCTATTGCTAATGATATTCTCGGGCGTCTCCGATTTATTCTACCATTCACTACCGTATACCAAAATGTTACTGTTAAAAAAATACATTACATTGACTTTAATTCGACTCCGTATCTCATTCCGGTGCAGATATATTGCGTTATTAGTATTCCTGGGGCGTCCCCGACTTTTTCTATCATTAAAACCATTCTCTAAACACTCATGGCACCAATAGGAACAAACTTTGAAATTTTAAGCGATATGCGTAGACTACTATTCGAGTTTTGCGAACACAAACATACGAAGGGTGATTTTTTTTAAATTATGAAAATTGTCATTACTTATTTATTTTTTTAAAATTATTCTTCTCTTTAAATGTAATGATGGTTTTCATCTCATATGGCAGACTAGGATTGCACTATCCTCCCAGTCCTGCTGGATTGAAAAACCTTAAATAAAATTGTGGACAGGCCCCTCTACTCCTGTTTCGTTCATTTAGGTGAATTTAACCTCGGTATACTACTACTGACAATTAAGGCGTATTTAACCCCGCTTTACCCTGGCTAGTACATAAGTAAAATTAGTGTTAGTGATCGGAGAGTGATTAAAACGCTCGTGGCCGGGACCTGCCATTCGTTATTATACTATTCAAAAATAAACATCGCTACTCTTTAAGGCGGGGAATTATTAATATTTTTGTTATATTGTGTTCGTTGTGTTAGTTACACACTACAAATTAAAGTGCAAATTTAAATAAAAACTTCAATACAGGAGACACTGAGAGTCCCTTTCAAATTCAATAATCGTGAATAGAACTGGTAAGGCATGTGCTTAGTTTAAAGTCACTTTGTATTGGTATATTTGCCAAAGTTTATACAAGTCTTATTGTTTTTATGATTTCCATTCTGTTACTCTAGTTTTATTTTTAGTATTGTAGTTTCCACCAACACCAGATTATTAGAAGTCGGGATTTTTTTTTAGTGCAGAAATTCTGGGACTAACTACGTTAATATGTACCTACTTCTACACCCACAATACTAATGGTGGGTAATCAATTATATTCTTCAGTGGACATCTTCAATTTACCACTTAATAAATACATAAGATTATGGCTGGGGCGGTTCACTTATGACAAAAATAATGTTAAGAACTGTACAGCAGATATGATTTCTTCAATAAAAGGGATTTGAGTCCATTGAAAAAAATATTTTATCAACATCCACATTCAAACACAAATATTGGTATTTCTTTTAAAGTTCGTTTTCAAGGTTAAATTAATTCTCGAAGTTTGAATATTTTTTAGCGGTAAGCAACGGGAGGGTGCGTTCGTCTAATATTTTTTACTCAAATTCCTTATTGCAAATTCACTTTGTGGCGTCATTGATATTTAAATAGATTTGTAGGTAAGAATACACCACCACTTAATAAAAATAATCGACTTTTTTCAAAACCAATACTTTCTTCGTCAGTACAAACAACGTACATTGAAAATTAGCAAATTAAAGAATAGAAAAACAAGTATAGACAAATAGATATCTAAATAAAAATACCTAGTACATATAAATATGTACTTATTTGTGTGTACTTCTTTTTCTATTCCTAATTTTCAAGTATCAAGAAGGATGATGACGTATTTTACATTGGGAATCGAACATTGGAAAACCCCGTAAATTAAAATGTACGATTGGATTTTAAAAACACCTCCTTGATAACGTAGTTAAATGTCGGATTGTACTTTAGAAACACCTTCTCGTTAACGTAGTTTGCATAGGAAATGTCGGATTGTACTTTAGAAACACCTTCTCGTTAACGTAGTTTGCATAGGAAATGACGGATTGTACTTTAGAAACACCTTCTCGTTAACGTAGTTTGCATAGGAAATGTCGGATTGTACTTTAGAAACACCTTCTCGTTAACGTAGTTTGCATAGGAAATGACGGATTGTACTTTAGAAACACCTTCTCGTTAACGTAGTTTGCATAGGGAATGTCGGATTGTACTTTAGAAACACCTTCTCGTTAACGTAGTTTGCATAGGGAATGTCGGATTGTTCTTTAGAAACACCTTCTCGTTAACGTAGTTTGCATAGGAAATGTCGGATTGGACTTTAGAAACACCTGCTTGATAACGTAGTTTACATAGGAAATGTCTGATTGGACATTTGAAATGTCCTGTGTACGTTCAAGGAGGTGTTTTCAAAGTCGAATCGGACATTTCAATTTCTGATTGGACATTCCAATTGTATATAGAAGGTGTTTCGATAACAATTGGAAATATTCCGCGAATCTCCTAGAAACTTGTGATTACAATAGGATTGCCTCTGCCTGCTTTTGGTGATCATTGCCAAAAGTTTTTGGGGTCATCTTTGCCCCATCTTCAATACCAGACAAATAGTTTTCTTATTAATAACCATTTCTTTTTTGAGTCGGATATCTTCGCAGATAATAATAAATAATCAGATTTATTATTAGTAGCATTGTATTTCCTACGAAGGGATTCCTTACATTTAATTTTATCTATAATACTTTTATCGAACCGGACTGGATAGCTAGCCTTCGCTTTCGATAATTTTTTACTCTACATAGTCAAGCACCTAACTTTATTGTCCCACAATAATGTTATTGTCGGACGCCCAATCACGAAAATTGACCTAAAAACATGAACCATTTGACATTTTCACTGCACATGGTAAACTAATTATACACTCTATTTATCGATTTACGTGAACAATTGATTTTTTATACTTAATTTGATATAATTATAAGAATATTCTTACAACTACAACAATTAAAATATTGCTTTATGTGAAACTTGTAGGGTTAAGTACGAAGAAGTAACATGAGCTTGACTGAACATTTGGTTCAACCCATTCTAATCGCTGGATTGTTGGGTCTAATTTCATATGTATTACTTGTGCTAAGTTTCCCAGGAAAGAAAAAAAATGGATTCTACTCAGTTTCAGGTAACACATATTTTTTGATAACAGTGCATTCTTACTCTCTTCAATGTATTTTCAAACAGAAATATAATTATTTTATAAGCAATAATTATTAGCCTGGAACACTCATCCACATTGAAAAATCTCCTGATAAAAGATACATGACGCCAACGGGACATGAACCCGTGTCCTTTCGATTTCCGGTCGACAGCTCTGACCACTTAGCTATGGCGGCTTATCTCTTATCCGCGAAATAATTCAATATATACTAGTGTTACATTCAATAATTACTGCTTGTTACATTTTTTCACCTGAAAACAACCAACTTTATTTTATATGAGAAAGGCATTGTGAGTGCTAACTCTCTCACTAGATGGCGTCGAGACAAATTGTCTTCATTTTTTGGTGAAGATACTAGAACTTGTCAAATATTTCTTATTATTTTTTTGGTAAACTAATGTTTAAGACAAGTGTGCTATGCATAAAAAAATCTTGTCTTAAACATTAGTTTACCAAAAAAATAAAAAGAAATATAATTATTTTACCACACAGAAAAACTACAAAACGTTATAATATCTAACATTATATTTATTTATTTGTTTTATTTTATTCATTTTTATTTAGTACAGGTGATGATAAAATGACACATGTACATATACATAAAAAATACTTTGACTGCCCAACTAGGAGGAATTCCCGTTTTAGGACAGTCAAAATATATAACTTTAACATTAATCGTTATAATTTTAAAAATATAATGAAATAGAAATTAAGCTGTTTGTAAAGTAGGTTCTGAATTAAAATTATATGGCTGTTCAAACGTCAATAAATAAAAATAAAACTAATGCGAAGCGAAACTAGGTCATAATTAATGAACTTCAAATGTTGCAGGCTGGAATTCCTATCTGAAGAAATGCTACGCAAGTTATAAAATCAAAGTATGGAAGAAATCTCGGACGGAGGATGAGATAGAACTGTCTGACTCTACCGAAGAACCCGTGAACTTGAACCTTGGCATTTTTGATTCGAAATCGTTGAAATTGGACAATTGCACTAATTCGGATTGCATGTCCATCTTTGGAACCAACAAAGAAGGCTTTTCATTATTTATCACATTTTCTAGGAAGTCCAATGATACTGACATTATACTGATTCTGACATTGCCATGCGGGACTCGTCTACACCTTCCAAGTTAGTATCTCGATTGTATTTTACTTCAAAAAACATTTTTATCTTTGGTGCCAGTGACCCGCCTTTACGGGAAGTGGGAAGAAGGCTGAGTTACATGAGTAGACACGTGGTGGAGTCAGGAGACGTTGTCGAGTACTCAATGACAACAGCATAAACTTTATTAAAAGGCAAAGTCGAGAGGGAGCCACGGTACCAGCTAAATATTTTCGTACGGCTCTGAGTCGACTCAATTGAACGACGGCTCAACAGAGCGTATGGGCAATGAGAATACTGTTCTCACCCGATAAGGCTCCACCTGTACGGCTCCCCGCTACGGCTACCTAATACGTTTCCCCTGATACGGCTTCTAGCTCCCAGCGTGAGCGTTTGAATTTTATTTGGTATTTAGGTATTTTAGGAAATCGTTTAAGAATAAAATAAATCTTGTTTAAAATGGTGGTTAAAACAGCAATGAAGGCTCACTTATTATCATCTCATCTCACTGTAAATTAAGTAAAGCAACTTGGTAACTATCTTTCTATCGCAACAGTTTGATTAATAATGAACTAATGAATATCTTTACGAATTAACTTTAGATGAAGGTAGCACGAGGTTCTTCAATGGGTCTTCCTCAACATGGAAAGCCGGCGGGTTATCATTGACATTGCTGAAGCCTTTTTGGCGGTGGAGAATCCTCTTCAATGGAATGCTTCAGAAACAAAGCAAATCAGGAGCTACAGATTCAGACATGCACCATGTGAGATTTAATTTCATGTAAGTAGTTTTTTGTAATTAACACACTATCTAACTATCCCACAACTTCACCGTAAAAGTAGTTTATAATTTTTAATTTACGGTATAATAATGTAATATTGTTGTGAAGAACTGAAACGTGAAGTTTCATGATTTAATGTTTTTAAGAAATTATGTATATAACATATATTTTGAAGCCATGCTTATACTGAAGTGAAAAAAAAAACATGAAAGTTGAAAAATAAATTATATGAATAGTGTTTTGTGCAATATAATTGTGAATGAGGAATACTTGGAGCGGGTGGATGAGTTTGTGTATTTAGGAAGTATGTTTACGAGAGATGGGAAGGCTGACAGAGATATTGAAAGAAGGGTAAATGCAGGTAATTCCGTTAATGGAGGACTGAACGCAATTGGCGCTAACAAAAATTGTCCAAAGAAGCGAAGTTAGCAGTCCACAACGGAGTGCTGGTACCTACCTTGATCTATGGAAGTGAGGCATGGAACTGGCAAAGAAAGGATGAAAGTAGATTAAATGCTGTTGAAATGAGATCCCTGAGGCTTATGTGTGGTAAAACCATGTTTGATCGTGTGAGGAATGTGGAGATCCGCAAAGAGTGCAAGGCTGATGTAAGCGTAATGAGTAAGATTAAGAAAGGGACGCTTAGATGGTTTGGGCATGTAGAGCGAATGAGCGAAGATAGGAGTGTAAGGAGGATATATGATGCAAATGTGAATGGTAGCAGAAGTCGGGGACGCCCGAGGAAGACATGGCACGATCAAGTGAATCAGATACTCGAGTCGGGCCATGTCAAGAGTCAGAATAATAGAAGAGTATGTATGAGACGATGTATGAATGTGAATGAGGCAAGAAGTGTGTGCCAAGACCGAGTTGTTTGGCGGTCCGTCCTCTCTGCCTACCCCTGCGGGGAAACGGCGTGTTGGTTAGTTAGTTAGTGTTTTCACGTACTAATCTGTAATACCTCCTCTTGACTCCCGACTGAATTATTTGATTCCGTTGATTGTGTCATGTCTTCCTCTGGCGTCACCTATGTCGTCTTCCATTTACTTGTTCCATTCTCTTCCATTCCATTCCCTTCTCTCTCTCCATTCGCTTTAAATGCCCAAACCATAGAAATATCGCTTTCTTTCCGATTCCGAAGATAACTATGGTATGAACTATTTAGAAAGTGATTGATTGTTTAAAAGTAAGTTTGAAAATCTCAGATGGATCGGAGATTCGGTTCCCCAGAGAACACCAGATGATTCCAGCGTCAACTTGATGGCGGAAGCCGTCGCATCAGAACTGTGGAGGGGTTCAAATTGGATGGATGCGATGTAAGTTCCATTCTAATACATATTTTGTGTATAATCCGTATCTACTTAAAAATAAATATTCTCATTATTTTACTCTTGTGAAGCAGAAAAATCTACTACAATTAAATGACCATTTCATCCTGGAAAGAAACAGCAATATAAATTTATTGTGATGCGATTTTCCAGAACGCAGTCTAAAAAACGAGGTTATGACCAGTATGGCAGTATGTGTGGAACCATCATAATGGGAGAGAAGGAAGACACGGTGACCACCTCAATGTATGGTCTAAGACAGAGGGTGTGGCAGCCTGTACTGGGAAATCTGCGGAGATCACTGACCATCGTGGGGGCAGCTTCCGAGGGAACCATTTATCAAATCGGAGCAGAGTCGTTTACCAATGGCCCGACACAGTTAGTCCTGAATTATTACCAGAAAATCAAAATTACGCTAATAATTGATCATTAACGATTCATCATCATGGAGTTTGAAACACCCCAATCTTAGAATAATAACATGTTGTTACCATATCCAGTTCTCTAGCTTTTCCATGCATCGCACTCTTATTTCCACACAAAGATCATATTTTATGCTTGTTAACATCTTAAATAATCATTTGAAATTTTTTGGTTTATAATTTTTTTTTACAAATTTAGATTACACAATTATTTAATCAAAAACATTAAAGTACATATAAAACGTAAACATAATAATGGATCCCAGTCCAAGCAAAACAGCCAAAATGGGATCTGTCATTATATTTACAGTATTTGTCGATGGAATAAAGATTACAACTCAGCAGAAAAAAATATAAACATATTTTTCAACAGCGATAGACAAAATACGGGCAATTTTTTCACATAATCAAGAGATATTAATTTTTTTTTTCATGTTCCTCCGGAAGAACTCTGGTGTTGAAAGGGTTAATTGTCTTTATTAATGCGATTTTCTTTATTTTTTAGACTTAAATTTGGGCATATGAGATTACCAAGTGGAGATGTGCAACCTTTTGAATCATTTGATTTAAATATGTCAAGCATCGGGGAACACGATTCAGATTTACCTAAATCGTTCACGATAAAGTTATCAAGTAATTATTTACCTTTTGCATTAATTATTTTTACTCGTTAATTTCTAATTTACTGAATCTTAAAAACACAAACATTTTTAACCTTATTCCAGCTAAATCCAAGGATTTTGTACTTGCCATCAGCTTAAATAAAGTCCTGAAACAAACCTACGATGAACAAAGAGAATGGAAAACAGTTCTGGTACCATTTCAAGCTGGTATCAACGGAAATCAAGGATCTGGATTTCTACAGCTCGGTTATCCGTACAAAGGTAAACATAATATATTTTTTGTTATTAATTGTGTGTGAAATAGTAATGTGCATTATCATGTTTTCTCCTACATTCGCACTCCGGTAATTGTGGTGACGCTAGTCAAATAGTGTACATTGTAAAATGTTACGTGGTGGGGCTGTAAATTGTTTGAGACTGTCCAATTTTTATTAATCAAACCTTTCACCGCCCAGTAATCCCATATAACAAAGACGTAAAACTTAACATATTATTTTAATAGGAAAAAAATGCCAAATGGATTTCAATTTCAATTCAAAACTGGAATGGTTGAGATTGGAAGACTTGGATGATGAGGTCCCCCTGTGTGCGTCCTTTAAGGAGAGAGCAGCCACCTGCCCTGAGGCTGTGGGGGGCAAGGGGGCCTCCTTGGCACTGATGGCTTCAAATAACACTGATCAGGTAAAGACAAGAAAATCAAATAACAGTATGTTAATGTGGCAAAACATAATTTTATCACTTTTGAGGACATGAGATATCACCATTTTCTATTTTTGCGTCTTCTCTTATCTAAGTTTGGTTCTCGTGAGGGAATTATACGTATCATTTACAACCAACCTCTAGAATATATTTTTATATGGATTGCTGTGTTACACCTTTGTATATTGATAGCAACAGTTTATTTTGGGTAAGCATTTATTGAAATTCTTAAATTTTGTCTACAAAAGTGGAGATCCGCGAGTGCAAGGATGATGTAAGCGTAGTGAGTAAGATCAAGCAAGGGACGCTTAGATGGTTTGGGCATTTAGAGCGAATGAGCGAAGAAAGAAATGTAAGGAGAAGTCGGGGACGCCTGAGGAAGACACGGCACGACCAAGTGAATCAGATACTTGAGTCGGGCCATGTCAAGAGTCAGAATAATAGAAGAGTATGCATGAGATGATGTATGAATGTGAATGAGGCAAGGAGTGTGTGCCAAGACCGAGTTGTTTGGCGGACTGTCATCTATGCCTACCCCTGCGGGAAATGGCGTGATGGTTAGTTAGTTAGTTAGAAAAGAAGACAAATTATTCTAGTGTCTGTAAAAATATTTTGCCAAGCTTTTTCATTTTGTAACCCACCACAATAATACTATTCAAAACGCGGGGTGAATTAATATGATCGTAAGCATCTGTTTTATGTTGCAAAAATAATGAATTTATATTTCCAGTTGTACGATGTGCCTAACGGATTCTGTTTAACAACACTAGCTCTTGAATACCAGTTGAACCATTACCCGAAATTACAAAAAGCTGTTGAAGTTATTATCGATGTTAACTCCAATTTCAGTGAGTTAAGTCTCAAAGGTGCTTGCGAAAGGTATTTAATTTTCTAGTTACACTTAATGTAAATTTACCGAATAACTACTTATAATTAGCTTTTATATCAATTATTTATTAAAATATTTTTTTTAGGGCTACACAATTATTTGAATCTACTGCAGTTTGCAAAAAAGTGAAAGATCATGTTTTATCTTCATTTAACGACTTGTGTCAATCTGAAAATAATGATTTAACAACTAAAGATCTTTTCTTTGCTGTTCGTTCTTCAGGTAAAGAAATATTTCACAAATTCTACTAATTATGACTAGTGCCTTGAACAATTAAAATACTTATTCATCATCCCAACACTTCACTAAATTTCTCAACTGGTTCCGGTTTATAGATTTTCGCCTCTAATCTCCAATCTGTCCCAAGCATCTCTAATTTTTATCCATATTAGTTTGCTTCTAGTAATTTTACTGAAGCATCTTCTTAATCATATTTTTCGGTGTCCTGTCAGCTGGCATTCTTTCGATATGCAGAGCCCACAGCAGTATTTGAAACCTACGATAACTATAGTAGTTTATTTATTTTGATTACTTTAATCAGGTATTGGGGAAGATTCTGAAGAACTTTCAGCAGCTGGTCAAAATGCTACAATTTTGGGATGCAAGACTTTCGAAGATGTTCTTAAAGGAATACAAAAGTGTTGGTCATCACTTTTCACATTTCAAAGTGTGGAATATCGAAGGTAATTTTGCTTAAACTGCAGAATATTGAGTCTCTTCAAATTATCGGTAATCCGGTTGACCATTTTCAAAGTTTTCCATTGCGGGCCGTTTCCTGATAAACTTGCATTTTTTTTGATATTATATACTGACGAAACGCGAACAATATTAGGATTTTTATGAACACATGTTCTGACGTCGTAATAATATATTCATATTTTACTAAAAGTTTATCAGGAAACCTATGAATGCCTGCTATCCTGTTTTCAATCAGATTATGAATAATTTGAAGAGATTCTTAATAAATTGGCAATACTTGTTTTTCTCCGTGTTCTTTTCCACCTTGGAATAGTTTCCGGAAAACCCTTCCTTAGTGAGGACGAAAGTTACAAACATAAAACAAAATGATAAACAGTATCTAGTCATTCATTATACATATATATATTGTATGACTAGATACTAGAATTAGGTAGAACATGAAGAATTAATAGTGAACCGGGAATCAATTATCATAGTAGATACATTGGTCGAAATCTTATTCTTGGGTCTCGTCGATTGTAATACATATATACGCCAAACGTCAAAAGTCATTCTACTGTTCGAGTGGAATGACTTCGTCGAGAATCGAGGCCGAGAATGAATAAGTGTATAAGGGGTGAGAGAGTAGACTGATTTATCGGGAACTTTAATATGTTAATAGAAAAAGCATTTCGATTAACTTTATTTAAAAAGAACTTTAAAAACGGCAAGCCGTCATTGTAATATTTTTTTTCTGTCTTTCAGGCAACACGGCCAATTAGTGAAGTGTGGTATGGGGGTTGTGGTTCAAGTGATGGTGGATGCCAAAGCAGCTGGAGTTATGTTCACTCGACACCCTACCACTGGCAACCCTGCTCACATCTTCATTACTTCCAACCATGGACTGGGAGAGGTAATATAACTCATGGTTATTTAATAACATTCTAAGAACGCTTTCGTTTTATGATACTCTGCTTTCAAGAACGTGTATATCTGTGCCTAATTAATTATTGACTAGTTTTATAATATCTCGAATGCTACGTAGGTAATATTGTAGTGTCTACTTAATCCTAACATATTTTCAGAGTGTAGTTTCTGGTCAAATAGAACCTGATACTATAATAATTAACAGAGATATTCACAACAACCTCTCCATTAAAAGTATCGAAGTTGGAAAAAAAGGATCGAGAATTGTTTTGGACAAATCCAAGAAATCAGGAACACAGACAGTACAAGATGGAGAGAATACTGTTCCTTCGTTGAGCCTCTCAGAAGAAGAGTGTTTGTTACTTGGCAAAATAGCAATTCTACAAGAAAAGCTTTGGGGACTCCCAAGGGATATTGAATGGGCTATTGCTCAGGTACCTAATACTCTCTTTTAACTCCATACGAAAAATTAATTAAGTTTTAGGAACTCCTAAGGGATATTAAATGGGCCATTGCTTATATGCATAATCTACTCTCTTTTACATATGTAGAATACAGAATATTGCCTCTTTTACCTCTGTACGAAATAATAATTAAGTTTTGGGAACTCCCAAGGGATTGAATGGGCTAGTACTCAGGTACATAATACTCTCTTTTACATATGTAGAATTAAGAACAACACCTCTTTTGCCTCTGTACAAAATACTAATTAAAGGTTTGGGGACTCCCAAAGGATATTGAATGGGCCATTGCTCAAGTACCTAACAGTTACTTTAGCTCTATTCGAAATATTAATTGAATATCATTATCGTTGACAACCACTGTTGAGCCATTAAAAATCATACTGCGTGATGCAGGTCAAAATTAGAATAAAAGCTTTCTGTTTATTATTTTGGCGGAAAATTGTCTTTTTTGAGAAATTTGTTATTTTAATTAGTTTAATCAAAATTCTAAACTTGCAGGATAGAATTTACTTAGTCCAAGCCCGGCCCATCACAAGCTTAAACAACTGGACCGAGTTTGAGTTGGCTCACGAGGGAGATACACCGGTTATGTCAGAAGAGGATCTATTAACTTTTGCCAATACTGGAGAGGTAAACATTTTCTATTTTGTGATGAATTATTTTATTTGAATTTATATTGTTAGTGATTTGCCACTTTAAAGTAACATTTTCTAATATTTCTTTTTAAGGTTATGCCAGGAAGCTTCACACCTCTCTCCCTATCAGCTATCGCAATACCTCTTAATGACTCTATATCAGCGACTAATGGACTACAACAATCTAAGTACACCATGAAATCGATAACTTCCACCAACTACCATATGGGCTTGAACGTGTTCAATGTAAATATTTTATTTTCAACTTAAAATTATATCCACCAAATCTGAAATCTAAACAAGCTTCATATTACAATAAACTAAGAATAGACATTATTATTAATTGCTGTATTTGGTTTTATCACACCATTATTGTTCAAATTATTGCATTGGAAAATTTTCAAAAAATGTTAGTACAGGATACAGAAATGCAAGTGATTAAAAAAGATTAAACAAAAAGCACGCATACAAGGCCGACAGAAGTGCAGGCTCAGGAGCGTGACCTCCTAATTAATATATATATAAATGTAAACTTCACTGTTTAAAATAGTCTAATCACCCCTTTTACTGATATCACGGCCATCTTGATACTAAATTATGTCTTATCCAATATTGAAATAAATGTTCTATTTCTTGTGTCTCTATTTGTCTCTTGTGTCTTTTGCTTCTCTTTTTATTGTTCATTTGAGTGAGCTTTTATAAAATTTTGTATTTTTATTTGTTTAGTTTTTGAATCCTTATTTAGATGTATGCGAATTAATGTATCCTTTGTCTGATTAGATTTTTGTAATTGTATCTATCTCTTTGCGTATTAATTGAGTTTTTATAACTGGATTGTTCTCATGTAAGTGAAAACTTCTGTAAAACCCAGTATAAATAAATGTGCTCGTAGTAAAACAACACAAAAATCAGTAATAACGAGTATCAACAACAAACACTTCAAAATGACTTCTAAGGCCTGAACTGTAGTGGGCATTAAGATATATGAATATAATCCCATTTTACGGAACTTTTTTTGTTTACGACTTTGAAACATATACGAGTATATGTAGTGAGAATGGTCAAGTTTAGCTTTGGACCTTTTTGACAAATTATGTTGCCAATATAGGTGTTGTGATGTCGATTTTTAAGTTTCGGTAGAAATTCCAATTATGACAGTTATACAGGGTGTCCGGAAACTCGTAGTACAAGCAGGAAACTGGTGAATCTACATCACATTTGGAGTCGATTTTGTAGTATATTTTTTTTTTATTTGAGCTTTCGTTATCGAGTAAATCGAGTTTGAAGTTGATTTTTTTTTTTTTTTTTTTTAATCAAATTCTTATAAATTATTACTGAAGATCAAAGTACCCAACTAATTAAAACTATTTGAAAGTAAAACAAATGAAGAAACTCGGATTTGAAGCATTATTTTGAAATCACCCTTCATTTAACCCGGTGTAATCATAAAATATTTCTGCTCTGCAGGGTTAAAACATCTGTTATTCAACCCTAAACACCAGAAAAAACTTTAACCCTAAAATAGCCGAAAAATAGTTTTTTTTGGTTTTTTTTTTTTTTTGAAAATGCTGAAATCAAAAAACTTTATGTTTTTTTGGGTTCCCCATGTGGTGTAGATTCTCCAGTTTCCCGCTTGTACTACGAGTTTCCGGACACCGTGTATATTAGAAAATAAAGAAGCTAAAATTTATTTCAGACATTATTAAAGAAGTGTGAACCAACTATAACGACCGGTACTAAAACAGTAGATTTAGCGGTATTTGGGCACCTGGTTGTTGATGAAAACATCCACTCGATTGCACTTTATAGGAATAAAGTCAATAATTGGATCGGCCAATTTCAGATATTAAGGGATATGTGTCTTGTAAGTACATTTATATTTTTCTCAACCGCCTTGAATGTACTTGTAGGCAACTAGGCAGTTGCCAAGTGCGGAAAATTATGGGGTCGTTAATTTCTCGGGTACTGAAGGTTGAAGTATCATAATTAAATCAATCAGTCCATTTTTGCTTGATAAAACCTTTTTTGCAGTGTTTGTGGAGAAATAAGTCTAATTGTGAAAAGGCAATCAAGCATGCAGAGAAAATGGAGGTGGATCTAAGTAATCAACAGACTGCTCTAGAAATTTTTAACTATATTGAAGATAAAATAAGCGAGGTCGCTAAGAGCTGCAACTTCCATAGTGCTTCCAGCGTCAGCAGTACCATGTCTCAGATATTGTTTATGTCGATTATTTTGGAGGGGCGTAGCGGTGAGTAGAAACTATTCCAATCTAGAAAAGTTTTTTCAGAAACGGAAACACTCACCAAAAATTAGTATAATTGCAACAGTTTATTATTAAAAGCTTATATTACTCCTTATTACATTAAATATGGACCATAGCCACCGATTTCGCTCGTATCGCAGTGATAATTGAAGCCGTGAGTTATATATAACTAGATCAAACCAATATAAATCTATCTTTTATCAATCTAATTAAATTTGACTGATTACAGATTTTACTACAGATCTTTTTACCGACATTGGGACTGTTTTGTCTTCATGTTCTGATGTGATTTCGGCGGAAATACCTGAAGAGTTAAAACATATTTCTATGGCTATTCAGACTTCGGGGAAAGCAGAAGAGTTCTCTAAACAACCCCCGGAAACAGCAATCCAGTGGTTGAAAGACAATTGTAGCAGTGTGTACCATTTGTTGAAACAATTTTTAGAAAAACACGGTCACAGGTGCATAAAAGAGGTAGGTATTTAAGTTCGTGTACAATATTTTAATGTGGGTACCGCCGCCACGGTAGCAAGTCAGTCACTCCTGGATATTCTGACCCCCATATTCCTAAACACCCTCCATACATTTTTCCTTACCAGAACTCTTCTTCCTTTTATGTAAAATATCCTCCACACAGCATATTAAAAGTTGACATAGGCCCTGAGTGACCCTTAGAATTTATTTTTTCGAAGGGTCTTGTACCGGACGTGTACACCGACTTTATATTAATTTGCATAAATCTGAATTTACGCAGAGGCAGTTCCTTTACAAACTCACCTCTGCGCACCTTCGAATTTATGCAACAAAATTCTCTCTATAAAAACCTGTAAATCTTATATGCAAAACTGATCAATAAATAAAACCACGGGGTCAAGCAGTCATCATTATAGACAAAAAACAAAGGCTTGACCCCCCAAATACCTTCTTATATTAAATCTGTACAAAACATGGAAGATTTGCATGAAATTTGAAATTGTGCAGACGCGGTTTCCTTTACAAAACTTGCCGTTTGCACAAAATTGAATATTGTGCAAATCTTCCCCTTTAATACCAACTCCCTTTAATAATGTAAATTTGCACAAAGTTTGAAATTGTGCAAACGCAGTTTCCTTTACAAAACTTGCCGTTTGCACAAAATTGAATATTGTGCAAAACTGCCTTTTGGATGTCAATTCCCCTTTTAATATGTAATTTGTGCAAACTCACAAAAATGTATTTAAATAAAAATGACCCGGGCAAAGTGGATTGAAGAAACAGTCAGGGACCTAGTCAAAATCATCCCCTTCCAAATTACGCAACAACGGCGCTCAGTCCTGTGACAAATTCCGGGAACCCAAAAATAATTCTCGGAATTTGTCGCTAACAAAGGGAGAGCTAGGCCCGTTGGTCCTTTAAAAGGCGGACAACTTGTGCAATTCGGGAGAGAGCCAGCAACGATCGGACCATCAACATCTCTCCTGGACTGCCCCTGACTGCCTTCTTCAAGCCTCTCCTGCCCTGGACCTTCACTGCAACCTGGCCTTCTCCTTTCACCCGGCTCCCTGGTGCTCATCAAGAAGAAAACATTTTCACAATAGTCGAAGCGTCCCTAGTCAGGGCGCAGGTTCCCCCCTACCTTCCTCCCCCCTGCCTTATACCTTTCTCCCACATTTTCCCCATTTCTCCCTTTTCCCTATATTTTCCCCACTTTTCCCCATTTTTCCCTATCCTAAATTTTACCCATTTTTAACCACATTTTTCCCCATTTTACCTTTTCCCCATATTTTTCCCCATTTTTTCCATTTTTTCAACATTCTCCCTACTTTTTCCCGACCTTCCCTTCCAAGGCGTCGAAGCGGCCAGCCGGCCACTCCCGCTATATCGTCTGTGCGGCCGGCGACTACAGTGCCGTCCCGTACAGGTCTCCTGTGTGGAGTTAATGTGTACAAGTGTTAGAGAGTAACGCTGGCAAAGAGTACATTAATATATTTTAATTTTTTTATTTTTAGTTTGATTTGTTCACCGACACATGGGGCATTAACCCGACTCCACTGATGAAAACCTTACAGGCAACAGTCAAAGCTCCGATCACAGTAACCAATAATGACCCTGTTTCTGTAGAGCAACTTATCAATCAGCTCGTGTCTCCTCAAAAGAATTCTACAAAGTATGTAAATGCTAATACTAACGGTTTCTATGCTCAAAAGTTTTTATGGAAAGTTATGAATTATTATTAAATATATTTTTTATTTTCAGAAAAATATTGAAGTACGTTGTGCCAATCTGTCAGAAATCTGTTGCCAGGCGGGAAGGTACCAAATCAGCTCTGATATCAGTTGTGCACAAGATGAGATTGGCATACCGTGAATTAGGAAGGCAGATGATGAAGGAATGGAGATTGCCCGATGAAAAACTCCTGTTCTTTATGACCCGCGCAGAACTGAAAACATACTTGCATACTAGAAATCCAGTATTTATTACAAAGTACGTGTGTCTTTTTTTTCTTATATAATCTAATACATATTTTTTTCTGTAGGAATGCTTTTATCCAAGGTACTGATAACACATCAGTCTTACTGTGACCGTTAGATTGTATTGATCTTCGGTTCCCCGAGGCGGTATAGTATACAGGTATGGTACTGTATTTTAGCCACTACATTACAACATATTTGATTGATTGAATTCTTTCAGAGCCATTCTCCGGCGGAGATTCTTTCCTCGATGGGACAAGTTGCAGTTTTCTGAATTAGTTTGGGGATTTGCCCGGCCGCTGACTGCACCAGACACTGAAATAGCCAGAGATGGACAAGAGGGTTTCAAAGTCACTGGAACTCCTGTGTGCTCTGGAGACATTGTCGCAAGAGCCTGTGTCATCACCTACATTTCAGAGGTAATATAAAATACACATATTTACAAATACCTACATATCTAACATTACCTAATCCGGTTACTTTTGGGTATTGTAAAAATATGTTTTCTGGATACAAATTTAACTCTTTAAATACAGAATATTTTCACTACGCTGAGAATGAAAATATTTCCGTTGTTTTTGTTAAATTTATTCCGTATATTTTGCAAAATCTCATTACTTTTCTAATGTCAATTCTGACTCAACTGAAGTGTGTTCCCAATGTTTGGACTAGTGTGCCCTCAAGTCACACCCATGTCATATCTTTTTTTACATTAACTCCACACAGTAGGCCGCGAGGAAAATAATTTCCCTAAAAGCCTATGTCATCTTTGTTGATGCTGTGTAGAGGGGCTTTTTTAGGAGAGGAAGGAGTGAAATTGAGTCTTGAAGAGTCCTATGTTGTAGGCAGAAAGCACAGAAGCCGGTAAATCGTTCCATAGCCGAACTCATGTGACAAATGTCAATCGTGTACATATATTGGGCGCGCGATTGGTGCCAAGCGCCAGTGCCGAAGGGATTACTGATTCTAGTTTCTCAGAGCATCTTCCATTGAAATACCGGTAGAAAAAGGATAGTCTTCCATCTTAACGATTTTGCTCTAAAGATTTCAATTCATTTGTTAAGATAGGGGAATCAAACGGACCCTCCGTTTAAGCACAGAATCAAGGGTTTTTTTTTAAAATACATCTATTTGAATTTCACTTCTGTTTCCTAGAATAAATTAATGCAAATCTTGGTAGCGGAAATTATCACACTTCCTAACATCTGATCACGCAGAAACTCTTCAGACAGACTCGTTGTCGATGACAATTCATTCGATTTTGGTGGCAATTACGTACACTCATGCGGACATATAGGTACTCATTTTCTTTGCCACTATTAAACTCCATGTGCCGACTAGGAATACAAGACAAAATACAACATTCTTCTGCAATACATACACGACCAACTATCAGACACACTCACTGACCAACAGGATGCATGACCTGGGCAACAAGTATGGGGGTACTATTGATTTATTTATTGACTCCATTTATAGAACTAAGCCTAATCTATACCAACACTTTGTCAAATCCCTCAAATCAGAGTAGCGTTGGTAAATTAGTTTTAATGTTTTGTTTTATATGTAGTGTTGTTGTAATTTCTTTTTTTACTTTGTGTTACTCTTACGTTTTACTAATATTGCTTCATATTTAGTTTTTTTGTGTTTATTTAGTTTTTCTTTTAATTATTTCTAAATATTTTCTCATTATACTTGTAATCAATATTTTACAATTGTGTATTTTGTACCTTCTTTACAATGGATTACATCTATTTACTGTCAGTATCTCCTGTATAATACAGATATTCTCCTATGTACACTGCATCATGTATCACTTCTATGTAAAAGCCTTTTTAGGCGTATATATATAAATAAATAAATTTCTCTGACAGCTGAACAGCATATAATATACGAAATAAATGTCGGTCCTATTTGATCGGCATTTGATGAGGTTGGTAGAGTTGACGACTCTAGTTCCTGGGTTGGAGGTTCAATACTCAATCAAACGATTTTTTTTAAATTATAAAAGGCAATTGAAAATAGACAACGTAATTTTTTGAAGGTTGATTATTTTACTGTCGCACTTCATGTATGTAGTGAAATGGGTTTGATTTGGCTATTTATCAATAAAGATGAAAATAACTTTTGTTCCAGATTGACCAACTGCAAGCTGGAGACATCTTGATAACTCACTCTACAGACATTGGCTGGTCTCCGTATTTCCCACTAATGGGAGGAGTTGTCACAGAGTTGGGAGGACTTATATCGCATGGTAGAAATTTAAAAACAATTTAATATATTATGTACTCTTCAAATATCATAAGTTGTTGTCCAATATATTGATTTAACTGTGGTTACCTTCCAGGGGCCGTGGTGGCCCGGGAGTATGGACTGCCCTGCATCGTGGGGGCGCAGGGGGCCACCGCCGTCTTCAAGACCGGGGACATGGTGATGCTGGCTGCTTCCAAAGGGGTGCTGG
Source organism: Hesperophylax consimilis (assembly GCF_061612785.1). Lineage (NCBI taxonomy): Eukaryota > Metazoa > Arthropoda > Insecta > Trichoptera > Limnephilidae > Hesperophylax > Hesperophylax consimilis. The sequence goes on from NC_142838.1 coordinate 27,171,990, forward strand.
AGAAAGTTGTGGTCCAGCAGCAAATCTGACACGTTGATACAGTTTATACGTACATTTTAATATTTAATACACTTGAAAAATATTACATTTCTTAGGATTGTTTTTATATTCAATTTCACTATTTTTATTTTTTGTTAACATTTAAGTCAGGAGTAGAGAAAAGAGTAGGAGGAGAGGACAGGAGTCCTCCTGGCTATAGTGGTACATTCGTATCGTGTGTATGTTATTATCATATGTTTAAATATTATTATCTTATAAATTAGGTAGGTACTTTAATTTTCAATTGTGTTCTTTTTAATAAAATAATAGAAAAAGATGTAAAAGCCATTTTAGGCATATAAATAAAAAAAAATATCAATTCATTTACATGTTTTAATTCACATTACGTACAAAAATATATTTTCCTCTAAAACACGATGTCATTTTGAATTAAGTGAATACAATAAGATTTCCATTTGTTTCAAGGGCAGTAAATTTATATTTAAAAATTTAACATAAAACTGTAAAAAAATGAACAAAGAATAAGAGAACAAATTATTTTTGTCGCAGATCATAGTGTAATTGCGTAATATGATACAGGATTTTCCAATAAGAGGTGTTATTTTGATATTCAATCGTAAAAGATCAATGGTTTCGTTGTTTGTGTGGCACGTAGCGCCGTCTTGTTGAAAGTAAACGTTGTTCAGATCAATAAAATCCAATTTCGGCCATAAAAATCATTAATCATCTCTCGATAGCGCAATCCATTCACCGTAACTGTTGCTCCAGCCTCATTTTCGAAAAAGTAAGGTCCAATGACTCCGCCGGACCATAAACCGCACAAAACAGTCACACGTTGACGATAGAAAGGCTTTTCAACAATAACTCTTGGGTTTTCCGAGCCCCAGATGCGACAATTTTGCTTGTTGACGAAGCCACCTAGGTGGAAATGGGCATCATCACTCAAGATGATTTGCATTTGATTCACTCAAGTGAATTTTAATAATTTCATTGCATTGTCGAAGCGTGTATAGTTCCATTTTTATTAATAACGTAGTTTATACTTGTCAAATATCAAAAAATGACAGCTTCAAAAGTAACATCTACCGAAATAGCGGGCTATTCAAAATAACACCTCTTATTGGAAAACCCTGTATTTGACAACAATAAAATATATTAAATTTGATAATGTATCTTATATGGCCTGAGCCAGGAGTAGTAAAAAAACCTCAAGGGCGCTGTATTAGGTCTTAGGTATTATCAGCGCCTTGGCTCCTTGGATCCTTGACGCCTTGAAAGTCGGAAGGAGCGGAAGGCTCTAATTTCGACAGCGCAGGGCCGGGTCTGTGTATCTAACTTTAACTCTGAAAAGAAATAATATAAGATAAATTAATATCTACCGCCATATTACGTGTTAAAAAGTTGTATTTCTTCTAAAATTTTTTGTGTAAGGTTTGTACCTATATATCTACAAGTAAAATGAATTATACAGGATCACAGGAGCATCTATGTTCCATAATATTATAATATAAGAAAACTGATTTTGTGCCAAGTGGGGATTTATCCAAATAAAAAATCTTATGTCTTGGGCTGAAGAACGATTCCTTAAATATTAATAATTAAAATACCTTTTGATAAATTGTATTAGTTTTAAATGGTTTACAATCATCATTGAACTCTAGTGAATTCATCATTGTCGCATTTTCATACGACTGAGTTTATAAGTGTTTACTGGAAAGCATTAAAAAATTATGTAAATCATTTTCATTTAATCAATCACAGATTTTAAAGATTAGGTACTTGACTTTTATGATTATAAAAACATATTCACCTAGGTGTTACGTATTCAGAATGCAGAAACAGATATAGTAAAAAAAGTTTATTTGTTTTTTTTTTTATTGGATTCCCAATCGGGGTATGTTGTGAGGCTGAAGGTAATGGGAAGGGGAAGGAGATGAGGTGGGGGAAGGTGGGGCAGTACCTGGCTATTCAGATCTGGTTTCGAAAATTTCAAACAAAATTTCAATCCTGAATTTTGGCCTTACACCAGGGCGATATTGAGAGTATCTTTGACTCTGGAACGTGTCGCAAATATGCTATATTATTTTAAATAAGAAAATCATGAAAAAACACAAATTAATCAAATAAAATTTACATACGCACGCCGAGATTTGAACCCGCGACCTCCAGCTTGCTAGTCGAGAGCCTTACCCTGGACCATGGAGGCCGTCAAAACACTTTTAACAAATTGAATGAATCAGAGGATCAAGCATATTATTATGGATATAATTTAAACTGCCAAGATGAATGTAAAACCAAAGATTAAAGTTTTCAATTTTGTAATTTATTTTGCATATTTTGATACTATCTATTGATTAGTAGCTAAATTACCAATTACCAATCGGTTTCCAGATAATATATATCCTGCATCAAATCAAAACGAAGCAATGTTCTAATACCCCAGGTAACACGACTAGTAATCATTATTAACACGGCTTATTTATATATTCTGATAATATTTAATCTTATCAGATCTGGTTTCGACAATATGACAATGATTGTGTTTTTATTATTATTAACGGTCATCATTATTTCATAAAACTGTGTGTATTTGACAAAGGAAACTATATTATAATTTATTACACGCATGCTATCAATGTTAGTATTATTTCTTATTACACCAGATACCAACCTAAATAATCAATAATGAAGAGCTTCATCGACAGAATGATATTAGTTTGTAATGTGTTGAGTATAAATTAAGTGAATTTAATTTAGTTTAAAACAGTTGTGACTAAAGGTAAAGTTTTTGTAACAATGCAAGATGAAGTTGTGTCATCATCAGACCCATCTGACAGTGCTACTAGTCCAGTTGAATCCGACAAATTACCAAAGGAGTATACGATATATACCAGACGATGGTTGGTCCTAGGACTCTACGTGTTGAGCACCGCTTTCAATGGATTGATGTGGCTCCAATACTCTGTCATAGCTGATATCATAATGGACTACTATAGTATTGGTAGTACCTGGGTGGACATGACTTCCTTGGTCTTTATGATCTCCTATGTCATACTCGTCTTTCCTGCCAGTTGGATCCTCGATAAATATGTAATGATAATAATTCTTTAAATTTTATACGTAAATGTGTTCTAATTTTATTCAAATATCTTTTTTGTCATATGTATCATCTCGATTGATTTTTTCACCAGGAAGATTAAGGACTGGTTGTTTCAGAAAATTAGATCAATTCATCAAATTTCAAAGTTAATTTTCAATTTCTGTGAAAGTCCTATTGAAGTTCTGTTATTACATCAAAATGGGCCAGTTGCTTCACAGAAGTGAAATAATAATAGTACTTCAATAGAACTTTCACAGTCCTTGAAAATTAACTGTAAAATTTGAAGAATTGTTCAAATTCTCTGAAACAACTCGTAACAAGCCGCCATATTAGTAAAAAAAAGTTAGACATATTGAAAACTTATGAAGACCCAAGGGCTGTTTTCTCAACTTTGAATTACCAGATGATATTAATAGTATGTTGGACAAAGCCACATAGATGGCACTGGGATTAGTCTTCTTGTGGCGCCATCTCGTATTTATTGCTGGCAACAAAGAGCTATTAAATATTCTTTATCGGTACAAAGGAATACCTACTGTTTGTAGCTCCCTCAGCCGTGATAATTGCCATTTTCTGCTTCATTCAATGTATTGTTTCAATCTACGAAGTTTGTGAAATTATACAGAATTTCTCCAATAGATTGCTTGTAAAGTAGCCTATTGGAAGAATAATAAAAGTATATTTTTAATTTATATTCTCAAACAACATATACTATGCGTGCATATAAAATTAGACATCTTGTAAATCTTATTGATTAATTCAATTCATTTAATGGAAGATGTAATAAATGATAAATCATTTATCTCTTTACTTCTACTTCATATTATTCCGGAAATAGAAAGCAACCACATTCCCCTATCTGATATTTTTTCTATTCTCAAAGATAGATTCTGCAATGTTTGGGCGGAGTATTAGCATATTGCTAGTCAGTCCAAGTTTGCCTGCTTTGTCTCAATATAAAGAACTATCCCATCAAAACCGTGGTTTCAACAATGAATTCCCCCGTTTTCCCATAAAAGAAATTTCCTCACTCGAATGAGAATTGGACATTGTTCCATTCCTTCTCATCTTTTTGAATTCTTTTGCTTGACTCCCCAGATTGTACTTTCTGTGGTTTGAAGTGGGAACTTTAGATCACTTATTTTTTGGTCGTCCCTCTCTAAACAAATATTCTTTCTTCTATGAAGCCTTATATCGTAAAACTGCCTCCCCTCCGTCTAACATCTCATCTCTTCTAAGCCTGAACTCGACTTGAATCCTCCATATAATTATGAAATTTACTCATTTGAATAAAATTAATATATAAATTATTCATCTTCCCTGTCACCATAATTTGAAATGATTGTCTAGAACACCCTTGAAGGGTGAACGCCAGAAATAAAAAAAATACCAATGTGCCTAGACTTTGGAGGTGCTATTCAGCACAATCTTGTAAATTAAAAACTTTTTCCTCAGGGATTACGCACCTCAGCGCTGATAGGTGCGATTGGCACCTGCGTTGGCTGCTGGGTGAAGGTGCTCTCGGTGGACAGGGACCTGTTCTGGGTAGGCTTCATTGGGCAGGCCTTCATAGGAATGGCTGCCGTATTCATCCTCGGCACCCCCGCTCGACATGCAGCTGTTTGGTTCGGACCCAGTCAGGTATCCACTGCGTGTAGCATTGGCGTTGCTGGAAACCAGGTGAGACTTTCTAACAAAATACTGTTTAGGCTTCCAACAAAGAATTAAGATAGTAGTCATGAAATCCTAATGAGACAAGATATAGGGTTCATAAATGGTTCAAACCATTAACTACGCAACTTGGAAATAAACTATTTGACGAAACTAGTAAGATTAAAACCTCAGGAGAATTATGCAGCTGTTGCTTAAGGCATTATGAGAGGATGAAGAAATACCTATTCACCTCAAATGAAAATATTCCCGTGTGATACATGATGGGAAGAAATTGAATGAAGAATCTTATCCACTGTCTGATATCCACATTGTGAAATCAGGGGACACGCATAAAAAAACCTATAAAACCCCATGTGAACTGAATAAAGGGACTGGACTATTGTTAGAAATAGTGACACATGGGAGATGGTCTGAGCGCTTCTGAGAGCTAATGCGGGAAGATGCAATAAAAATCATAAGCGACATATTTATTATTATTTCAGTTTGGAGTGGCGCTTGGATTCCTTCTCCCACCAATAATGGTAAAAAACAATGATGACAAGGAACTTATAGGCAATGATCTTAAAGTCATGTTTTATACAATGGCTGGTTCTACAACAATCCTAGTAGTTCTAATAGTGCTCTGTAAGTACTTACATATATATCTTCTTCTTGATAAGCTTTCTGGCGTTTTCTCAAATTTATCCAGTTTTACCGATTCTTGGCGACTCTTACCGGTGTGAAGCCGGCAAGTCTGCCATGGAAAGTAAAAACACAGTTGCTTTATTGTGAGTCTCGAGGAAAATAATGTATTTTTACTTGTCACGGCCGAATATAACTTCTTGTATCCGAGGGTTGGTGTTAGAAGTGTCTGTGTCAAATGTTTGAATTGTTCGAGAAAGGTTTTTGTTTTTCCATTCCTTGGGTAAAATATAACGACGGAATAATTTGGTAGGCCATAATTATAGCCACCTTTATCAACTGACGTAGGCATTTTTAGGATAAAAGTATGTAGGTACCTATTTGCACTTTACACCTTAGAGAAAGTAATTACTGAAACGTGAGTAAAAATGCCAAAATCTGACATTATAGCTTTGACCGGAAGATGTAAATTTTTAACGAAGAAAAAATAGCTAACGTCGATGCTCACTCCTTCCAAGTGTTTTCTTCATAGTTCTATCAGTTTTCAGAGATTCCCCTCCTACTCCTCCATCAGCAGCCCAGGATAAAATAGAGACTCCTGCTGAAGACAGCTACTTCAAGTTCATCAAAAGACTGCTGGTTAACAAGGACTACATGTTGTTGCTGTTTTCTTATGGAATTAGTGTGGCAGTCTTTGGTGCCATCTCGACTCTTTTGAACCAAGTTGTTTTGGTGTACTACCCGGTAATAAAATATAATTTGGCTATCATGATGCCATATGTATCTGAGGGGATTGGCAAGGAGGGGAGATTCAGGGAGTAAGGAAGGAATATCTACATAATGCGTGGTATGACGCATAAAAGTCAAAATAGCACAGCATCATATTACATCGTGCAAAGCAAAAGATTGCTGATAAACCGCCCTTCACAATCGAAAAGCGACATTAAATTGATTTTGCAATCTTTAGTGTGGTAAATCCCAATTGACCTCCTTATCTTTGTCTATTTCTACCCTACTATATTAAGCCATACTCTTATGTGGGCGCAGCGCTTTATAGAGTCGCCCAGACGGTTCCAGAACCTGTGGGTATACGAGGGTAGACTGGTGCGCTTTCATCGCGGGTCTCGAATCTTCCAGGTCGTGCGGCTCGTATACGCCGCTCGTAGATTGCTAAGTCTAAGTCTATGCTAACTTTCGAAGATTCTAGGCCATGCTGTGTGCGTTATTATAGTAGCTTGTCCATACATTCATAGTTCTGGCTCTGGACAGATGAAATTCTTGGGAGAGATAGAACCCTTAGATCTAGATTATCACGATTTTCTGAATCTATCACATCTCCCCTTTTCCATCTACTAAACGATTTTAATATAGTATTAAAATAATAATAATGCTAACCGATGACTTTTCCAGGGTGCTAATGAAGATGTTGGCAGAATTGGTTTGGTGCTAGTATTGGCTGGAATGCTTGGATCTGTTGTTTTTGGATACATCCTGGACAGGACTCACCGCTTCAAGGAGACTACTATAGGACTCTGTGCAGCTTCCGTAGTTGGGATGCTCATCTACACATTCACATTGGACACAGGAGAGATGGTTATCGTTTACATAAGCAGTTTCATATTGGGGTTTGTATCTTTTAAATATTGTGTAGTTTGTTGATGTGTTTCAATTGCATTTTATCAAACGAGTACCTATTGTAGATGCGTATGCGACTCGCGTAGCATGCGAACAGTAGCGTGCGACTGACGTCAAACCCGTAGTCGATGCCTGGCATTGTGTACAAACCCTGGCCAAAGAGTATAGCGGAAACCCAGGAGCGACGCATATGGTATGCGTAGAAAACTTCAGTCACTTGTGAATATCTCCATGTGCGACAGACCTATCTAACTTTTCTAAAAAATATTTTAAAATTATAATTCCTGATTGATATTTTGTTTATAATCCTTTGACAATATATTCCAGATTCTTCATGACAGGCTATATACCTGTAGGGTTTGAGTATGCAGCAGAAATAACATACCCTGAGCCAGAAGGCACTGTTTCAGGATTATTGAACGCCTCGACACAGGTAATATTCAACATGTTGGCATAAGTATTTCAGTGAATGTTGAAGCGAACAAAATAGGCACTAATACAGATGGATTGCTTATACACATTATGTTTCAAATTTATTACTTCATATATCTCCAGAAATTAGAATTTAAATGAATTTGAAGAAAGTTAATTTTTTACATAACAAAATAAAAAAACACTTAATTTTTTTTCATTGTTAAAACAATAAATAATCGTATGAAAGATTAGAGTCTGTTTCTTGATGCACTTTTTTATTCATTTTTCATTTTCTAGATTCTAATTTGCCATAAAGTGGAGAATCATTTAAATTTACTGAATTTAAAGTTACTGTATACAAATAGAATGGTCTGACAATTTTTACCTCATATGGGCGTTTCAAATGTTACCTGGCTAATATAGACTTAGAGGCATTGATGTAGTCTATACTTAGAGGCCTTGTATTTTCTCGGTAGGAAAAAAATTGTTTTTTTTTTTTTATACGTTAACTCCACATAGGAGGCCCTGAAGAAAATAATTTCCCTCAGGGCCTATGTCATCTTTGGGGATGCTGTGTGGAGGGTCTTTTTGTGGAGAGGAAGGAGTGAACATGGGTCTTGAAGAGTCCCATGTTGTAGGAGGGAGGAAACACAGAGGCCGGCAGTTCGTTCCACAGCCGAGCTGTTGAACTTAAGAACGAATCGTAGAAGCGACCCGTTCTCACGTGACAAATGCCAACTGTGTACAAATGTTGGGCGCGCGTTTGGCGTGTATCCCGACTACGCACCGGTGCCGAAGGGATCAATGACGCTAGTTCCTCAGAGCATCTTCCATTGTAATACCGATAGAACAAGGACAGCATACCTACCTGACGCCTGTACTCTAAAGATTGCAGTCCGTTTGTTAAGATTGGGGATTCTATCAAACGGACCGCCCGTTTTTGCACAGAGTCAAGGGTTTTTTTCAGGTATTTAGGGGCTCCGGACCAGAGATGGCTGCCAAATTCGACAGTAGGGCGCACTTGCGATTTGTACAGGGTCAGCAGTTGTGTATTATTAAAGTATCTGCGGGCCCTGTACAGTACGCCCAGCTTCTGAGAGGCCAACTTTACTCTGGCTTCGATGGAGCCCCCGTACCTGAGCTGGTCACTTATAGTTATACCAAGCATATCAATGGAAGGCCTGTTCGGAAGATTGCTTCCGTTGAAGGAGACTAGATTATCATTTGGATCCCTTTTAGACGTAATCAGACAGGATTGGGTCTTTGAAACATTAAATTCGACGAGATTATTTTTACCCCAGGAGGAAATACTCTCGAGATTAAGATTGTTACCTAAAAACCCTACTAAAATTGCATGTTTGTGCTTATCATACTCTAAGATGCTTTGAATATTACTATCGGAAGTGTAGACATAATATGTATCAAGAAAAATCCTTATCATGTGTGGTTGGCAGAAATTCTAATTGCGCTCCCTATTATAAACAAATATTCACTTCAGTTGTTGTCTGTGCGTCCTGCATAACTCTTGTTGAATGAACTCAAATTTGCTATAAATTTAAGAGTCAGTTTCAAAATTGGAACTGACTGTGTGAAGAATTCAGACAAGCGATGAAGTACCTAAGTATCTATAATTTAATATGTTATAGGCATGAAAAAATCACAGTGTATCTTTAAATGCAACTAAAGCATTTGTGGACAGATTTTCGCTCTATATCAAACGAGTGTGTTTAATTAAACATTTTCACCATTTTCGCAATTATTATCCTTTTTTAATATGAGCGCGCTCCCTCTAACATTCATATTTACATAATATCTCCCTCTCGAAAATCTTTGAACGCTTACAACGGGGCCTTAATAAATAAGCAATATTTTTTATCAGTATGTTTCCTCTGTGTATTCCTGTTGTTAAAAGTGTTCTTATTCTGAAAGCAAGCAAAGGCACAGTAGTCTTTCTGTTTGTTTTTTTTTTCTTTTGGCACACGTCACCCGACTGCATGACTTCCTCAGATGTTAATTTTGTTAATTCTTTTAAAGGTGTTTGCTGTAATCTTCACCTTCATGTATGGATATTTCATAGAGGTGTGGGGAAATGTGTGGGCCAATGTAGCACTGGCCGTCATCCTCGGTATTGGGACTATACTAACCATGTTCATCACGTCGAACCTTCTGCGGCAAGCGGTCTATAAAACTGAAAATATAAAAGCATAAAAAATTTCCATATATTTATCAAATGCCACCAATGTTAAACACGTGTTCTAGCTAAAGAGTACCAAAAAGGAAAACAAGAAAAATACTCTAGACATTTATTACATATTTAACTTAGATACTCATGTGAATTAAAGTGCTATTAATTTTTTATACAACTTTATTTACTTATATTAATGACAATAAAAAACGCTATTAGGTTTTTGTTGTTGTTCTAACAGTCAATGATTGTACATAATTTAGCACCTAATCATAATTTTGTATAATATAACCATCATTTGTAGATTTCAGATATTCCGGATTTCACAAACGCCATTTTTTTTTTCAATATTAAGTGAGGGTTGATGTTTGAAAACTTTCTCATACAAAAAAAGCCCACAGAAAATAGGCGCACATGCTTAAGAGGAAGCTACAAGCCAAAAATGTGTATATTCTTGATATGCCTTATATCGTCATGAACATATGTGATAGACATTAAAGTCGCTCGGTAAACGGAGTCTAGAAACTTGAACAAAATTGTTGATTGAAGTACTAGAAGATATTGAATTATTTGGCGGGTTGGAAATAAGCCGACGTAGCTCAGTGGTCCATAGCACCTGGCCGGAAGAAGGTGCGAGTTCAATTCCCGTCGGCGGCATTTATTTTTACTCGGGAGATATTTTCAATTTGTATGGATATTTCAGTCGAGTATTTATTATTTATTATTGCTTATATTATTTTGTTATCCTTTATGCCATGCATAAAAAAACTTGTTTTATAATTATTAGTTTACCTTAAAAAATAATAATAAACAGGAACAGGAACAAGGACGTACCCGACATATCAGTGATTCCTGACATTATTTGGAGTTAAAAAAAGTAAACGAAATTTGGATCGGAAGGTTAGGAAATATTGTGGATAAGGATAAGAAATTAACGATTTAAAAAAAAGGATTACAAGAATTTCATATCTTTAAGTCGAACCGGAATAGCCCCTCAGGAATCGTTGGTTGAAGTAAGTCAAGTACGTCTCTTAACACGCTGTTCATGTGTATTTATTTTATTATTCATTGAAGAAGATAATTTCAAAAACCTCTCAATGCAAATATGAAAGAGTTAAAGACACGATATTGATAAAAATAAAGGAATGTACTAATTAGGTGGCAATAGCTCAACTGGTAGAGACAGAAGTCGCGGTAAAGCTAGAGGATCTGTGTTCGACCGTTAACTTTTTATTTTCAGTGTCTTTGTCTTTGTATATGTTTCATATTTTCATTGAGAGTTGTTGATATTATTATCCTTTTCAGTGATTACACAATATCGACATTTTAGGAAATATTGTACAACTCTAATGAATAACACTTGTACGTACAAGCCACCAATACTTTATTTCAGAGATTACAGATGTAGAGCATATAAAGGTATCTACAGTAAATGAGAAATGGTGAAAAAATATGGAGCACAAGTAAGTACATACTGTGTTTTTAGTACATATTATTAGAAAAATGGATCAAACCTATACTAAAGACGATAATCTGTAACAAACACGCATGTAGCTAATTGACTATTCCATGAAGCTTGATGTGTCTCTTGGCCCTCCGACACTTGGCCTCACGACACTTGACCCCCGAAACTTCTCCTTGCCCCTCGACAGTTGTTCTCGTGGAAAGTTGACCCCCCCGGACAGTTGATCCCTCTGCCAGTTCATTCCTCAGACACTTGATCCCCCAAAGTATTATTTCTGCTGAACGTCCTTATTGGTAAACTAAGTATGCAGCGAGGAGTACGGCCGTGCAACAAAAATAGGTAATAATAATCAAAAGCCGCTTATATCTGCAGGCGTCTTGAATGGAAATCCGCCATACAAATATTTTGTTGTTTCTAATATTGCCGTGACGAAGGGGGCGAATGTCGGGGGATCAGTCGAGGGCCCCCACCTTCAAAAATTGAAAGAAAGCAATTCATATTGTTATAACATATTTTATGTTACCAGGGCGATAAGTACATAAATATTCACACAACAATATAAGCAGAGCATAATACATAAAAAAATACGTAAAGCAAACAATTTTATAATAAATAATAATAAAAACACAAAGTTTGTAATATAAATAATAATAAATAATCTTTTTAGAATGGTAAGTATCCCCGCCTGTCCGTCGGGAGATAAAGAGAAGGGTCACCGTGAGTGACGTTGAATATGTCAACGGTCAATGCAGATTGGCGCGTTCGTTCGTATGTACCTAACCTTTCAAGCAGCATTGGGCAGTGGACTTAGGTTCCATCTTATAAAATTGAAAAATCTATGCTGTCAATATAAATAAAAAAAAACCAAACAGTTTGTTGATGATTCTCGTAAAGCGCGAAAAAATCACATTATTGCGAATCCAATTATTAAAATGTATTTTTTATTCAGAACTAAAATGTGCAATAAGTTTTGTTGAGTTCTTTTGCACCGTTATTGTGTTTATTTTTTGTATTGTAATAAAAAAAAATTATATACTTTTCGTGGAAAACGATTATTTAGAACAATGGGCAGCACCCTCTTCCGTAGATCAACAAGAATGTAAAGTATAAAAGTTTAATAAGAAACAGTGAATTATTAGTTGGCACTTAAGTAGTACTTATGCACTTAAGATAAACCAAAGAGGATGTCATACAGAAGTTATAACAAAATACCTGGAATACCTTAAGTTGAATAATAATAAGTTTACCGGTAGTAGGTACTTATATTCGAGAAAAAATGCACTGCATACGATCACATAATGAGTTTCTTAACTCTTGGGAATACAACGCAAAAAGCTATTTAATTTATTGTTTTAACGAAAGACAAATATTCCCGGGTTACGAATAACCTGACAATATTTGAAAATCTCCTACTACCACAACAGTAAGCGGAAAATGTTTCTTGTGTTGTGACGGAAGACTTAGCCAGCCGAGGAATTGAACACACTACGCCTGGGTGGGACCAAAACTGCCATGCCAACTCAGCCACTGAACGGTGTATTGTATATATGTAAATACATACGTAAGATATAAATATATACGTGTACGACAAGAATAGAATCGTGTGGGAGATTGTAACACATTAGTACAAGAGTGGTTGGAATAGGCCAGTGATATCTCTTCCAACAAAATTATCAACAATGGATAAATACATAAAAAATACGAAAACCAATTTAAAAAAATAAAAACGTTTGTAAATAATATTAATTAGTATTTTGTAGACATCATATCAATGGAGATATTATTTCATGATCATCTTAAAATAAATCTTACGTGCACATTTTTTTATAAATACAAACTAAACATAATACTTACTTCAACTTACGTTTCAATGTAGTACACATTTGAACTTGAAAATTATGCATTGCGTTTGAGTTTAAGGAAGCATAAAATTTGTGGTGTTTTAAAAATATTAAATTTTTTATCTCTGTTCTTATGTCCGTAAGACAGTCATTGAATACTTTTATACTTTAATAATATACAGGGCCGGTCCTACGCGGGCGCAATTGGAGCAGTCCGCTCCGAGCGCCTAATTGCCAAGGCGTCAATGCGCTGATACTACCTAACCCCTAACATTCCTAACACATGGCCATTGACATTATTTTTCATATTATCTTATGGTGTTATTTCTAATAGAAGTTTTTATTTCGGAGTATGTATTGTTAGTGAGAGCTTTGTGTGTTTCGAGTGTGTAATACTACGTGGTTTTATATTTTTGACAGAGGTGGGACTGGAAAGAGTTTTAATATTTATTTATTTATTCATTTACGCTCGTCGGGCTTTTACATAAAACAAGTATAAATTAATTACATAACATAGTACCTACATACAAAATTTTTATGCATAGCACAAAGGATAATAAATTATTATAAGCAATAATTTGAATCCAACTATTTTGTCTTGTAAATATTATTTTATCATTAAAATAATAATAATATTTGACAAGTTAAAATATTTCACTAACAAATGTAGATATAATATGTCTCGACGCCATCTGGTGGGAAATTTAGCACTAACAAAGCCTTTCCTACAAAAATAATGTAGGTTGTTTACAGTTGAAAAAAATATAATAAGCAGTAATTGTTGATTGAAGTACTAGAACATATTGAATTATTTGGCGGGTTGGAAATAAGCCGACGTGGCTCAGTGGTCCAGAGCATCTGACCGGACATCAGAAGTAAGATACAGATCATATAATTTAATAATGTTAGTGAAACAAAACGTAAGATATTTCTGATTTAAGTTTTAGTATGGAATAAATGAAAATATCAATGGAACTAAATTTATTCCCAAGCCTATGCAGCTTTTGGACTGGGGAATTATAAAATCGTTGGTTTCAAATGAATGAACAAATAACAACTCAGGAAGTCTCGTGTTAGGATTTGATACTCGGAACGTTATTAAGTTAGTTAAATCAGGTGCATCCATTAAGCCAATAAATTTTAATAAAAGTACCAAATCGCTCATGGTTCTTCTGCAAGATAAGACGGTTGAATCAAATAATTTCATTAAATTAACATAATTAATTAATTAACATAATTAATTTAATCATTTTATTGTTTTTTGGGAAGTAATATGATTTTTTAAGTATATATTTATTAGTATCCTTCGTATTGTTATGGACCGTGCGACCCTGAATGTTCCATAGTCCCTCGTACCTCTGGCATTGAGATTGTATGGCACATACCTCCATGAAAATAATTTGAGGCAGGTTATGTTATGTTTTGTGGATGATTAGTTTTGATTCAGCGATAAGAATGCATTAATTTGTGGTTAGAACTTGTTTGTATGAATGATCCTAATTACAATTTTTAATTACGCCTCTTATTTTTACTCGTTAAACTTGATAACTGTCAATCACAATATTCTAACTCAAATACTAAATAATGTCTGTGTTTCGTATAAAATACATAAGTATTCCCGTGTGGGCGTGTTTTGTGATCCAAATATTTGCCAAACGATGCTTAAATGTCCAATACAAAACTGTGTTTACAATAAAACTCTTTTAGTATGAATTATTTAATTAAGGCATAATGTAATGGTAAATTACCATTGGTAATGTTTTTTTTAAATATAAATGACCTAGCTAGTGCTAAGCTGACTTGGACCAGCTTGACACTTAAAACTATATTTTTCATTCTGAAGGGATTGCTTAAGCATCTTTTCTTGCTCAAGTTTCTTCAAAAACTTCAAGAATTGTTGGCAATTCATATTGTAATTAATCTTCACAATTAACTCCGCCTTCACCATGTCCACTGACAAGCAGTTTAGCTCGTCTGTCCACAAATTTCCCATTAAAGAAAATACGCGTTCAACAAAAGCATTGCTTTTAGGGATTGAAAAAAAAATTCCAATTATTTTTGGCAGTTCGGTGAAGGTTGAGGTGACTTTGAATAACTGAACCCATCGTAAATCAATAGGAAACGTTGAATCACTAGATTGTACAAACTGAGGAAATACTTGGTTTAATTTTCGGGTCCCCTCATAAAGTTTATCTTCGTCGACATTTTTTAAACCAAGTGATTCGACAACTTCCACAGTATCTTCGTAACTTACTGCGCTTTTTAGATCGAATTTGCAAAAGATTTTGAATACAGAATCCTCAAAATCATAATACTTCTGTATGTATTCAAGAGTTCTCCTGTAAACATCATTGGCTTCTTTTTTAAATTGATCCTGATCAGAAGGCCTCAAATACTTTATGTTTCTCATTATTTTGGCATCGTAAAATTCATCTTGCAGTCGGCTTTCAACCTTGTTTTTTATGTTTATCATAATTGGGTGGAACTCAGCAGCTGTCACGGAGTTTTTTTTCTAGCAATAGTATGCTTCTGTCAGCATATTCAAGTAATGATGAATGAAATATAAATAACATTCCTGTAGTGTGATCCTTGTAGATAAACTTCTACACACGTCATTGGATTCGCCTTCGCCACACTCTTTTACGAATTCCCATATTATTTTATGGCATACGGATTCCGGCGGAACCGCTCGTGCGGTGATCTTCTCGCGTATGTGACGCATGTTTGGGGGCGGTGCCTGGAACGTCACGGTGAGACCCAAACGGTCGCACTAGACATATCCAAGGCCTTTGACCGGGTCTGGCACCGAGGACTTGTCAACAAATTGCATTCTTACGGACTTCCCGCATCCCTGTGTACGTGGATTGCTGACTTTTTAAGGGATAGGTCGATTCAGGCGGTTGCTGACGGTTTCACCTCTTCCTCGCACTCCATAAATGCTGGCGTCCCACAGGGATCGGTTCTGTCTCCGACTTTGTTTTTGTTGCACATCAATGACCTTTTGACATGTGCACCGATTCATTGTTACGCGGATGACAGTACAGTTCATGATAGCTTTTTGTTTGACAAGCCCCCAAAGGGCACACAAACTCCAACGGCTCGGAGGGCTTTGAAGCAGAGAATGGACGGTTATCTCGAGAGTATTTCCTCCTGGGGTAAAAATAATCTCGTCGAATTTAATGTTTCAAAGACCCAATCCTGTCTGATTACGTCTAAAAGGGATCCAAATGATAATCTAGTCTCCTTCAACGGAAGCAATCTTCCGAACAGGCCTTCCATTGATATGCTTGGTGTAACTATAAGTGACCAGCTCAGGTACGGGGGCTCCATCGAAGCTAGAGTAAAGTTGGCCTCTCAGAAGCTGGGCGTACTGTACAGGGCCCGCAGATACTTTAATAGTACACAACTGCTCACCCTGTACAAATCGCAAGTGCGCCCTACTGTCGAATTTGGCAGCCATCTCTGGTCTGGAGCCCCAAAATACCTGAAAAAAACCCTTGACTCTGTGCAGAAACGGGCGGTCCGTTTGATAGATTCCCCAATCTTAACAAACGGACTGCAATCTTTAGAGCACAGGCGTCAGGTAGGTATGCTGTCCTTGTTCTATCGGTATTACAATGGAAGATGCTCTGAGGAACTAGCGTCATTGATCCCTTCGGCACCGGTGCGTAGTCGGGATACACGCCAAACGCGCGCCCAACATTTGTACACAGTTGACACTTGTCACATGAGAACGGGTCGCTTCTATGATTCGTTCTTAAGTTCAACAGCTCGGCTGTGGAACGAACTGCCGGCCTCTGTGTTTCCTCCCTCCTACAACATGGGACTCTTCAAGACCCATGTTCACTCCTTCCTCTCCACAAAAAGACCCTCCACACAGCATCCCCAAAGATGACATAGGCCCTGAGGGAAATTATTTTCTTCAGGGCCTCCTGTGTGGAGTAAATATAAAAAAAAAAAAAAAAAAAAAAATGGCATGCTGCTTCACCACGACTTTTAAAATACGCTGATACAGCAGGCCACGACAATATCAATCGGTCAATAGCTCTCCCCAAACTTAACCATCTAGTTGGCCCATGTCGTAAAACTTTTCTGTATTCAATTTCGAACTCCTCAAAAATTTTTTGTAATTCTCTCGTGCGATTCGTCAGACAATTCCGCATACACTTTCATACTCAAGTTTTCCACGTCGTATGTTAAAGGGTTTCATGGCGTTTCTTCCAGCGTTATTAAGAACGTGACAATTACAATTTGCTTAAACGAATTTGATGTCAGAATATTTCGCATTATTTTTTTGGTACACGGAATTGTGAGCACCATAATTCACCGATGCATTATCTGCAGAGAATGCAGACAACAAAGTTGTGCTAAGTCGTGTTGAAGCATAAAATTTTCAATGTTCTCAAAAATCTTTTGTGATTTTTCGTTGGAATCCTCATAAAAATCCATTAATTTATCTTGAACACCTTTTTCTTCGTCAAAGTATCTGATGACTATTGGATACATTTTCTGGGATCCTTTATTTTAGGCGTCGATACCAATCGAAAAGTGAACCCCATTTCCAGATTGAGACCTTTTTAGGTCTTGTATTGTAGACTGTATTGAGTTCGGTGGTAGGACATTTAAAACAATGGCTTCAGCTTTGGTTCTGCCACAGTGAACATTATGAGATAGTGGTAAATCGAAATAAATAGATGCATTCAATTTAATTCCGCAATCGGTGCTCAAATAACTGTGGTGGTGTCTAATTGCATGATAAATCGACACAATTTCGATTGAAGTTAGGTTTAGCTCTTCAGAATAATTTTTCTTTGGTAGAAATGGTGTAATCAAACAAATTGATTCAATGTTTCTCACCTTTTTCTTGTGCGTTTCACTGTTGAGATGAGTTGATAAAGCCTTTTCACCATTCCATTTCACGTTACAAAATACACATTTCACGTTTTTTTCACGCATCGACTTTTCTCACCCATTTTCTAGCCACGATTGTTGAAAATTAGATTAGTTCTTTGTTTCTTCGATTTTGATTCTCGGTCTCCATTATGCTAATTATAAATCAACACACTACAACACTAGATACTTTTAATAGGAAAAACCTTCGAAAATAATCTAAGATTTAAATTAAAAAAAGAAAGCATGAAACACTGCTGTTTGTGCTGACTGTCGTGACAGACAGTCACGCGCTCCGTGCCGTGCCGTCTGACCCGGAGATATTGATGTTAAACCCGTAGCCCGGACATGCACCATGCAAACCCGTAGACTCCTGGTCAAACCCGGAGAGGTGGCAGCGCTAGTTGTGAGGCTGAAGGTAGTGGGGAGAAGAAGGATGTGGGAAGAGGTAGTTTGGGGAGTCGCTATTCAGATCTGGTTACCAAAGACAGCAAGAGCTATTTCAAGAAACGTTTCAAATATGAACGGTGGTACTTACACCAGGGCGATACTGAAAGTATCTTCCATTCTGTAACGTGCCGCAAGCATGCTATATATTATTTTTAATGAATAATTTGTGAAATAACATAATTTTTAAATAAAATTTACTTGCACACCCCGGGATTTGAACCCGCGACCTTCGAATTGCTAGTTGAGAGTCTTACCACTCGACCACGGAGGCCGTCAAGGGAGGATGGCTAAATGGAACATTTTCATTCAAATTTGTACGGAAGTCACTTCTAGTTTTCTTCTTTATTCAATGGTCTTTAATGAGAGATCTAAAAAACCTGTTCTGTTCCCCGATCTTTCTCAATCCTTTCTCTTTCCATACCTCAACTCTCAGCGTCTCTAAATATTCTAAATATGCCATAGTCCCATTGGCACCGTGCAGTGGGACTCATGTATCGCAGGCACTAATACAGCTGCCTGGCAGTAAAATAAACAACATTCCAGATGAGATAGTTATTAATCTAATCAGTTTATAATCGAGCCACGCTTTTAAATAATATTGTTAGCAAATTTCAATTGTCGTCACTGTAATTTATGCACACTCACATTTGAGTGGTTATTCAAGTATGTTGTATTGTATTTAACAGCAGGTTAAGAACCTACACACATATAAATTGAATCAGAGAGTCGTTTTAGCTGGCCGGACTTCATTGTGTGTAGACTGTGAAATCAATCTGTTAAATTGTGATCTGAATATAATAAAAGTTAAACCTAAATATACAATGGAGGCAAATGTGTCGACGGAAATTCTACAAAGTTCAAATAGTTCAGAAAAAAATCTCGAAGGAGTTGAATATAAAGTTTTTAAAAGACGATGGATTGTTTTGGGACTTTATTCGGTGAGCTCTGCTTTGAGTGGGATGCAATGGATCCAGTACTCAGTCATCGCTGACGTTGTGACGGACTACTATGGCATCACCACCACATGGGTGGATATGACTGCCATGATTTTCATGATCACCTACCTTGTGCTTGTCTTCCCTACTTGTTGGTTTCAGGACAAATATGTAATTATTAATATTAATTATTCATTTATTTACAGAAATTTGATGTAAGGGATATTTGTTGTTATTTATACATGTGTATCGGACGTGCACGACAAACTTTAACCAGTGATTCCTGGGTTTATTTGGACCACAAAAACTGTAGATAGTGCAGATGGCATTTAGGCCTCCGCTGTCTTTTTTATTCATCAAAAAAGATAAAACTAATTCTATAGATATTGGAGAATTAGGATCGGGTCGGGTGGGTTGGTCGGTTACTCGGCTGAGTGACCTTTCACGGCATGTGAAACAATATTATTTTTTAAATTTGAAAAACAAAAAACTCCACCGGAAACCAAAATGCAATCTAAATTTTGAACTCAACTTCAAATAAGCGCAGGAATCACTGGTTAAAGTTTGTTGGCGAAATTCGTTTTCGTATTCACGATATGTAAGTGCCGGCATATGTGTCTTTAATTTGTCTTTTGTTGGGTATCTAAAGAAAGTCGTTAAAATGTTCGCAGTTCAATTACTCCACAGTCATTATTTATATTATTTAGTAAATTTGTTTGAGTTTCAAACCTGTGCCATAAAAAACACTAATCTCTACACAATGTTAATTACCAGCCTCAGAACAGACTATGTCTAGTGAGGAGGGTAATGAAAAAAAAATCTGTACAGAACCAACCTTGAATAAACGCCCGGGTTGCCGGCACTGAAACTGAAACTGAACTGAATGTCATAATTTATAATGGTTTTGGCGACCGGTGTGTCACTGTGGTCAATGGTAAATGCCGTGACCCTGGGCTAATGTCGCTGCGATTTGCGAATTAGAGTCAATGTTCATATGAAGCGACGAGAGTGCAAAAACGTTGATCGTCGACGACTCATCTCCATTACATTAAACGTATCTCATTTGAGTGTACCTAACCACCACTGCTATTATTATGTTCACAGTCAAATGTTTCTTTAGTCATACTAACCGTGGTGTCATCCAATTTTCGTAACAAAGGGTTTCTAACAAAACATACACCTAAACATAATAATATGGCTAATTTGCGGGACGCCTAAAAAAAGACCGGATTGTGCATCGTGTTGTAGTCTGGCGGCACTGCTCTAAATTATGATATTTCAAACAATCATTTTACAAGACAACCTTGGTATCTAGGACTGTTGATCGATAAAGGTTTTATCGATATGGACGGTAACTTGTCGTCGTTCCAGAGCATGACAGCAGATCGCAAATGAAAAAAAACACAATTCACAACCTAGTCTGTACGTTAGCGATCTGCAGTCATGCTCGGGGACGATGAAAAGTTACTGATATTATCGATAAAATATTTATCGATCAACTGTGCTAGATACCCCGGTCCCGCCAAATAAGTACGCACCATGAAATTCAGATGGAATTTAAATTTTTCACTGGAGGCTTAGCGTTGCCTGACTGGATTTAATGATTCGTTGGTTTTAGTAGGTCAACGAGGCCTAAAATGTAAACAATATTGAGCACATAGCGCACTTTGTCATCAATGGCAGTGCCATCGATACCGTTGCTGACTACATTAACTTTGATATATTTTAGACTCCTGAATAGAATAACGTTAAGCTTTTTGAAATTGTGATTATCTGCACATTTAAAAATTGTTAAAAGTCTGCGATAATTTTGAAACATTTATCAAAAGTCCATGAAAAAGTCTAATATCATTGGGGAACTAAATAGGTACCTACCAGATATGAGGATAACCGCGGACGGATGAAATGGCCAATATTTAGGAAAATCATGCAAAAGTTGCACGAACATTTCCTTTTTACGTTCTGTTTTATTGATTTGCTGTTTTTTTTTATATCCCTCTTTGGATTCCAATTTAAACAATACTAGTGGATTCCCCGCAATGCTTCGCTATTGCTAATGTCTTTCTCGCTCGCCTCCGACTTCTTCCACCATTCACTACAATATATCTCAATGTTACTGTTAAAAGACTACATTAATTCGATTCCGTATCTCATTTTGGTGCAGAGATATTGCGTTAAGTATTCCTGGGGCTTCTCTCACTTCTTTTACCATTTAAACATATCTAAACACTCCTGGCACTAATAACAACAAACTTTGAAATTTTCAGCGATATCGGTCGACCACTTTTCGTGTTTTGCGAGCACAAATTTTTATGTATTAAGAATATAAATCAGTTAGAATTTAACTCACCCAATTGGAATTCATTTTATAATATAAGAAGGTATCCTGCCACAGACCACTATAGGGAAGTTGTGGTTGATTTGTGGTAATATGTATTTTTGGATGAGAAATCTGAAAAATACACCTATCGGGTTCAAATAAATATCCTATATGTCAAGCTGAAACCAACCTTACATATTCACAAAATTTAATTGAAATCGGTTGGACAGTTTCGGAGATTAGCGTGTACGAACATAGTGACATGTGATTTTTATATATTAAGAATAAGATAAGTATACAATACGAATTTAAACCACAAAGGTATTTCCCCAATCGAAACTCAACGTGCTCACCACAATACACACTTATTTTCTCCTTTGGAATAATTTTATTCTGTGAATCAATTTTTTTTTTCTTTTTTTTTTTTTTGTAAAATACATGGTGTTTAATGAAGACATTTATGGATATGCAATAGATATATACGATAAATCACCATAGCAGGTGGCAACCTGTTTCATGGTAACCAGTGGAATATAACTATATTTCGTGTCAAGTGAAAAAATATGGATTATAAATAAACAAGCAGAAAATCATCAGTTTACAAAATTGTTAAATTATTTGGCAAAAGCGGTATAAAACCAATATAAGCCCATAATAACGTAAAACTTTAATAGTTGTTCTAGACTCTAAAAAGTCAACAAAATCAAAACTAAAATGTTGAGATTTTAAAGTGGTTGAAATAATCGGCCGACAAATTCAACGGTGAATAATTCAGCTTGCGCTGAATCAATACTGTTCATTCCATCGTGGTAACAAGCTTCCTTATGTATGATGAGCTTGAAAAATAGTCATCATCTTCTTCCCCTTATCCTGTTCGGTTTGGGGACCTACCGCTTCGGCAAGGCGACTCCAGGCGTCCCAGTCCTGTGCAGGTCCAGCCTCTCCTCGAACAACCTCTGGAGTTGCCTCTCTCAGCTCTGACCGGAGCAGCCTATTGGATGTCTTTCCTCTGGAATTACACTACGAATTTTCAGCGGAATTCGAGTTCCGGCATTCTTAATGCATGACCTGAGAAACTTTACTGACATAAACTTACTGTTAATTTATTAAAAATCTGGTCAAATTATTAGTTTTCCTGTTAAAAACGGAACTGCAGGCCTCTAACAAAGTATCAGTTAAAAGCGAATGTTTTATGAGGACAACGGAACACGTGTTCATACAAAAATTGATTTTTTTTTTTACTGATATTATAGAATTCCGTCATATTTATTGGGAGAAGAACGCATGTTCTCCATACTTTCTTGACATACTTGTCATACTTGATTGACTGAAATCAATTTATCAGGAAATTGGCATGCTGTCACTTTTTTAACATAATTTTTCTCCGTTCCCCCTTAATTTTAACATTTCTATGAAGACTGGGTTCGATACTAAGGTCGACGGGCGATTTTGGTACGACTACCTAAGGATTAGGAATGTCCTTTGCCATGAAATTAACAACCATGGCAGTGAAAAAGAAAAACAAATAAACTAATGGAATCGTAGTTAGCGAAAAATTTGCTAATTTCTATGTTAACGATCCATAACAATGTTAATTCCTTATCCTAAGGTCGTTAATTTTAAGGTTAAAGACAATTCCTTAAACTCAATATGTAAAACCGGAAGAACAGTAATGTAGAAATAGTAAATAGTTTTGAGCTTCCAGGGTTTGCGCTACACAGCCCTGATAGGCGCCATAGGCAACACGTTGGGGTGTTGGGTGAAGCTGCTCTCGGTGGGCAGGGACCTGTTCTGGGTGGGGTTCCTGGGCCATTCCATCGCGGGGGCAGCCACCACCTTCATCCTGGGGCAGCCCGCCCTCCTGGCCGCCGTGTGGTTTGGAGCCGACCAGGTTTCCACAGCGTGCGGCATCGGCGTCGCTGCAAATCAGGTACCTAAGTGCCTACCATTTAAGACTTTTATTTTATTTTATTTTTTATATTAACTCCACTCAGGAGGCCCTGAAGAAAATAATTTCCCTCAGGGCCAATGTCATCTTTGGGGATGCTGTGTGGAGGGTCTTTTTGTGGAGAGGAAGGAGTGAACATGGGTCTTGAAGAGTCCCATGTTGTAGGAGGGAGGAAACACAGACGCCGGCAGTTCGTTCCACAGCCGAGCTGTTGAACTTAAGAACGAATCGTAGAAGCGACCCGTTCTCATGTGACAAATGTCAACCGTGTACAAATGTTGGGCGCGCGTTTGGCGTGTATCTCGACTACGCACCGGTGCCGAAGGGATCAATGACGCTAGTTCCTCAGAGCATCTTCCATTGTAATACCGATAGAACAAGGACAGCATACCTACCTGACGCCTGTGCTCTAAAGATTGCAGTCCGTTTGTTAAGATTGGGGAATCTATCAAACGGACCGCCCGTTTTTGCACAGATTCAAGGGTTTTTTTCAGGTATTTAGGGGCTCCGAACCAGAAATGGCTGCCAAATTCGACAGTAGGACGCACTTGCGATTTGTACAGGGTCAGCAGTTGTATACTATTAAAGTATCTGCGGGCCCTGTACAGTACGCCCAGCTTCTGAGAGGCCAACTTTACTTTGGCTTCGATGGAGCCCCCGTACCTGAGCTGGTCACTTATAGTTACACCAAGCATATCAATGGAAGGCCTGTTCGGAAGATTGCTTCCGTTGAAGGAGACTAGATTATCATTTGGATCCCTTTTAGACGTAATCAGACAGGATTGGGTCTTTGAAACATTAAATTCGACGAGATTATTTTTACCCCAGGAGGAAATACTCTCGAGATAACCATCCATTCTTTGCTTCAAAGCCCTCCGAGCCGTTGGAGTTTGTGTGCCCTTTGGGGGCTTGTCAAACAAAAAGCTATCATGAACTGCACTGTCATCCGCGTAACAATGAATCGGTGCACATGTCAAAAGGTCATTGATGTGCAACAAAAACAAAGTCGGAGACAGAACCGATCCCTGTGGGACGCCAGCATTTATGGAGTGCGAGGAAGAGGTGAAACCGTCAGCAACCGCCTGAATCGACCTATCCCTTAAAAAGTCAGCAATCCACGTACACAGGGATGCGGGAAGTCCGTAAGAAGGCAATTTGTTGACAAGTCCTCGGTGCCAGACCCGGTCAAAGGCCTTGGATATGTCTAGTGCGACCGTTTGGATCTGACCGTGAAGTTCCAGGCACCGCCCCCAAACATGCGTCACATACGCGAGAAGATCACCGCACGAGCGGTTCCGCCGGAATCCGTATTGACGGTCGTTGATAATTTTGTTCTTCTTGAGGTATGTGAGCAGTTTGTCGTTGATCACACGTTCCATCACTTTGGACAGAACTGATGTGATCGCTATGGGGCGGTAGTTAGCCGGGTTAGAGTGTTCCATCAGGTCCACTAGTTTTGTTAACATCGAGCCCCCGTATAACGTGGAGTACATCCCGATGCCGGATCCTCAGCTTTTTCATATAGAGCCGCAGTGAGGAACCGACGGCGGAACAGCACCTCCGTCATCGAGGGTCGAGTTTTCCGCAAACATTTTCCCTAATAGGTTAGCCTTTTCGGTGGCGGTGTTTGCTAGTAAGCCGTCAGGTCTGGTAAGAGGTGGCAAACTGGGTTTGCAAAAATTCCGACCTATTGAGCCCGCAAACGACCAGAATGCTCTGCTGCCATGCGGGCAGGCAGCCAGCTTTTTGCTGATCTGCAGGTCGTGTTTGAATTTTGACCTATTAATGATTCTCTTGCATTCCTTTGCCGATTTGTTGTATGCTGATCTGCTTTCGGGCGTTCGAGATGTGTTGTAGGCTCGGTAAGCCGCGTTTTTTCGTCGAACTGCTTCGGAGCATTGTCGACTGAACCACGGCTTTGAACCCACACCAGTTTCTTTAGTAGTCGATTGTATGAAGCCATCCATCGCCGATTTGATGACTTCACCAATCTCCTGGGCACATCTTGAAGGGTCCGAAGTCCGAAAACAAACAGCAGACCACGGAAAAGCGTTGAAATGGGCCCGCATACCGAACCAATCTGCTGACCTATAGTGCCACACTTTTCTCCTCAGCCTCTCTTTGGTTGGTCTGAGGCTAACGGGGATTGATGTCGTCACTAGGCAGTGGTCGGATGATCCCAGAGGCGCTGTGACGTCAATCTTATAACTGTGTGGCACAGTAGTTAAGAATAGATCTAACAGATTGGAGCGGTGAGTCTGGACATCAGGAACCCTTGTAGGCTCTTGAATCAGTTGCTCTAATCCGTAGCAAATGGCAAAGGATTCCGCCTGTCGGCCAACCGAGTCCGTTGGGCCTGAGAACTTCAACCATGGTTCGTTATGAACATTGAAGTCCCCCAGAACAATAAACTCGGCCGAAGGGTAGCGGGGCAAGAGATCATCAATAGTATCGCTCAAATGTTTGAAGAGTTCGGAAGTGTCTGATTCGCTATGGTTCGGTGAGCGGTATAGACATGCGTAGAATCTTGCCGTACTGGCAAGATTGACGCCCACATTACGTCGAATCTGGAGTTTTCCAGACTCAATAGTCGTACACAGTTGACGTCAGCTCGACTATAGAGGCAGACTCCTCCTTTGAGTCGGAACTTGCTTGCAAGGGTAAAGCCCAGGCAGTCCATATAGGAGGAGTCTGGCGGCTCGGCTATCTGAGTTTCGGATAGGAAAAGAAGGTTGGGACGTTGGGACAAAAGATGGTGATGAACGGAATTTAAATTTGTGTGCAGGCCGCGAATGTTGGCAAAATTTACCAACAGTTTTGGCCCGCACCGGGGACGCCTGCTACTCGCCGCTGTAACTATGTTAAATTAGTTTTGTGTTATGTTCATGATTTTAAGTTTTTTTTTCTATATCTGATCTCCCTATGTTTTTGTGTTCAAATGTTAAAAGTAATCTCTCGACATCTGAGTTAAGTACCATTGAAAGAAACATTGTGATTTTTTTTCATACCTGTAGCCATGATAAATAACAGATGTGTTTTTATAATAATTTAGCTTTTTTTCTACTAATTACTTTTTTAACTCTTCATCTTAAAAATAACACCCTTTTAAAGAGCTTGAAAACTTAAAGAAACTTCCAATAGAAGTATATTGTATGCATGTGTTTTATTAGAAAATGATTGGATCTGCATTGTTTATCATTAAAAAAAATGTAAAAAATAATTGGTATCGTATTATCGGATTGGAGTGAATCTGAATGCATAAATGTAATCTTTTATCGTTTTCAAGATTCATCACTTTTACTTGACGTCATTTTCATAACGAAAATTATAAATGTAGGTAAAGCGTGAAATCCACTTTTTTATTTGAAGATAATAATTTTTAAATATAAACGGTGTCCGAAAACTCATCACAAAAAAATCTTAACATTTTTTAAATCTATCCAACTAAAATAAAAAAAAACCTTTTGTAATCGGATCTACGCTTAACTTCTTGATCTTCGTATTTTAAATACATTAAACAGCTGATATTATCCCCCTAGAGATATATTTCAATTTTAATATATATCTGGCTGTTTCGGATTTCAAGACCACAGTTTGAAAAGGGCCTTGTAACAATTATAAAAACCAAAATACTTGCTGTACTTAAAAATGATATTATTAAAATTGATTAATATTAATTTTTTCTTAAATTAAATTTAGTTTTACGAATAAAACAAAAAAAAATAATTAATGACATTTTTCAAATTTTACCTTAAAACTCCAACTTCGGACTAGATTTACTTCAAAATAAAAGCATAAATTAAAATAGAGTTATACCACGAAATCGACTTAGTATTTGATGTAAGTTTCCGGAAACCGTGTGTAAATAGCATAAGTAATAAGGAGCACTTTATTTCTTCTTTTTTGTCATCCTTCTCTGTCAACAATATTATTATGTAGCTGTATCTGCTGTGCGCATAATTCCGAACACTCATACATGTTCTTTTTTCAGTTTGGTGTGGCTCTTGGATTCTTGATCCCACCCATTATGGTAAAAAACAATGATGACAAAGATCTGGTTGGCGAAGATCTAATGGTCATGTTTTACACCATGGTTGGGATGTCAACAGCCATAACGATTTTAATGATCATCTGTGAGTAGTACCTACATATCTATTTCATACCATAATTATGTCACGATGAAAGATTTCTTCATCCTATAACTACAGGCGGTGATTGAAAATACTTTTGTTTTTAAATATACTTTAATATTATGAGTTGAAAGAATAATCCAGGCTTTGCTCTTCAATTGGCTGGCTTACGCGCTTCAAGCTACTTTAAATTCACTTAACGTTTTTACTGTACTTTAATTTTATTTACGCGTCAAGATACGCGACGATCGTGCTAGACAAGTACGAACAAGTATCCCTTAATTATTATTTTTTGGTGAACTAATGTTTAAAACAATATTTTTCGTCCCGTTGGCGTCATGTATCTTTTATCAGGAGATTTTTCAATGTGGATGAGTGTTTCAGGCTAATAATTATTGCTTATAAAAAATAAGTATCCCTTATACCACATATATCATTGGAGCAACCAGGAGGAAGAGAAAAAGGGGCCGGGACCACCAACCCCCCCCCCAAAAATAGATGTTTTTCCAAGAAGATGCGTAGAATTTTATGCATGTGTAATGCTTGTAATGGTTTTTAATCTTTTTTACTTCAACTGGTTCTGGCTCAAGTACAGTGAATTATGATAGTTTTTTTCAATTGTTTCTGGCTTTCACCCTTCGGGGTTATTATTCTAGGCCATCATTTAAAATTATGGAGAGAGGGAAGGTGAATTTATATCAATTTTGATAAAATACGCAAATTTCAAAATTATATGGAAGATTGGGATTGAATCCAGACTTAGAGGAGATGAAAATTACAGAAACGGAGAATTTAATGTGTACCTATCACTAGATTTTGGACTGAACTTCACGATGGAAAATTTTCACGAATTGTGCCTTGCAAGGATAAAATATGATAGTTTTTAACCAATCATGTACAGGGCTTTCCAATAAGAGGTGTTATTTTGAATAGCCCGTTATTTCAGTAGATATTACTTTTGAAGCTGTCATTTTTTGAGATTTGACAAGTAGAAACTACGCCATTAATAAAAATGGAACGATACACGCTTCAACAACGCACTGAAATTATTGAAATTCACTTGAGTGAATAAAATGCAAATCATCTTGAGTTATGAGGCCCATTTCCACCACGGTGGCTTGGTCAACAAGCAAAATTGTCGCATCTGGGGCTCGAAAAACCCAAGAGTTATTGTTGAAAAGCCTCTCTATCCTCAACGTGTGACTGTTTGATGCGGTTTATGGTCCGGCGGAGTCATTGGACCTTACTTTTTCGAAAATGAGGCTGGAGCAACAGTTACGGTGAATGGATTGCGCTATAGAGAGATTATTAATGATTTTTTTGGCCGGAATTCGATGGTATTGATCTAGACAACGTTTACTTTCAACAAGACGGCGCTGCGTGCCACACAATCAACGAAACCATTGATCTTTTACGATTGAATATCAA
Organism: Hesperophylax consimilis; assembly: GCF_061612785.1. Taxonomy (NCBI): domain Eukaryota; kingdom Metazoa; phylum Arthropoda; class Insecta; order Trichoptera; family Limnephilidae; genus Hesperophylax; species Hesperophylax consimilis. Next base: position 27,201,026 of record NC_142838.1, read on the forward strand.
AATAACACCTCTTATTGGAAACATCTGTATTTGATTTGAAAGACAGAGTTTGTTATTGAAATCAAATTATGTTATAAATCGATTTAAAAAAAATAATGTTAGTGGAAAAATGACAGTTCTGATTCTAGTGCGGTATTGAAAAATATGGAAATATTTATACCCCTAATTATGTATGTATCCTAATTATGAAATTGGCTTCTTCACATGTACGTAAGAACATCTGTAAAATTTCTGTTTTTTGTTTCTTTTTTTCATTAATTTAACCACCACCTCCCGCCCTCCCCCAAGACAAAATCCCGGGTGCCCCACCGGTCCCCTGTATTCTACAGGTGTCACGGTGTGAGCTTTTAAGACGATTTAAAATGATTAGTTTTATTAATTGTGTCAGTTTTCAACGACGCTCCTCCTATCCCGCCATCGCCTGCCCAGTGTATCATGAATGTGCCTACCCCCGAAGACAGCTACATCAAGTCAATCATGAGATTGTTGAAGAACAGGGACTACATGATACTCCAGCTTTCATACGGAATGAATTTGGGCATCTTCGCAGCCATATCCACTCTCCTGAACCAAGTTGTTCTGGTTCACTATCCGGTAATTCATTTTTATTAATCACTAACATTATCATCGGATCGGATCTATATCTACAACCCTTGAAGGGTTCTGGTCGTCTCCACGAAACGTATACATTTGTGCTGGTCTCTATTCAGGTCGTTCCAGGTCCTCTCAGATCCTTTCAGGTCCTCTCAGGTCCTCTCAGGTCCTTTCGGGTCCTTTCAGGGCCTTTCTGGTAATTTCTGACCGATTCTGGTAATATCTGGTATTTTCGGTAATTTCTGGTCCTTTCAGGTTATTTCAGGTCCTTTCGGCTTTTTTCAGGTCCCTCCATGTCTTTTCGGGTGCTTTCAGGTCTTTCTGGTAATTTTTGGTACCCTTTAGTTTAGCCTCAGATTGTTTGAAAATATTATATTTTCAATAAATTTGGCATTTAATTAGCCACTGAATTTAAAAGGTCATCTTTTAAGAATAAAAAGATACTCGTGTCAAATTCAAATTGCCGACGATTTGAAGTCAGATGGAAAACTATCGTTGGTTGATTGGAAGGAACGAAAAAACGTACAATGTTAAAATAAAATTGTAAATGTTTTTCAGGGTGCAAATGAAGATGTGGGCAGAATCGGATTGGTGCTGGTTATTGCTGGGATATTTGGATCCGTCGCGATGGGCATCGTACTGGACAAGACTCACCGCTTCAAGGAAACTACCGTAGGGATCTGCGCTGCTTCTGTAGTTGGGATGCTCATCTATACCTTCACTATGGACTCTGGACACATATACGTTTTGTATATTAGCAGCTTTGTATTGGGGTGGGCATTTGTTTTTTTAAAACATTTAAGGATTCATTTAACTTTATCGAATGACTGCAATATAAAATAGAATCGAGAACAGTTTCAATTTTACGCTCTCTTGAAAAATCATTAATATTAGAGAATAGAGAAACCAAGTATATCACGGACAGGCTTTCGCTAGTGTCGTAACCTGTTGGATTATGTCTTCATTACGTAAACAACAATTAAATTAATCGGCTGAAAACTACAACTGCGCTGATGACATAGGCAAATAATGAATTAAAGAATCCATGCCCGGAGGGCAGCTCATTCTGTTTGTCTCACAACATTTAAAAACATTGAAGGTCCACATTACCATAGAAAAATTACCATTGAAAATCCTAATATTTTCAGATTTTTCATGGCAGCCTATTACCCAGTCGGGTTTGAGTACGGAGCAGAGGTCACTTACCCTGAACCTGAAGGGACTGTTGCAGGATTACTGAACGCCTCAACACAGGTAATATTTCTAACAAATCAATGTATTTCTGAAGGCCGGTCTCCTGCGACCGTTTTTACAAACAATACTTACAGTAAACATTTACGAAATTTCGCGGTAATAAGTACGGTCTAACTCAAAATCTGTGCTTGCATCTACAATCTTATCTCTAAAACCCTAAGAATCTCTTCCTCATCAGAATTAATCTTGACATTTCTTGACGTTTCTGTAATTATTTCGAACATAGACGTAAAAAAAAAAAGTATGCGTAGATACCACAAACCACTAAATAAAATGTGTCTGGCCAAGCCCACCGCACCCCAATGTTTCAACAAAGCGTATGTGAGTGGCGTATTTATGGGGAGGAGACAGAATGTGGAAGAAAACAAAAATGTTTGCGCTAATGTTTGTGGTAATGTTTGAGATAATGTTTGTGGAAACGGTTGCAGGAGAGTTAGATTTTGGAAATATCTGTGTTAATTGGGAATTAAACAGTGTTATAAGGATCGGTATTACGGATTCTAAATTCTAAATTTCTCCACAAATTCGGATATTTCACAACTCTGGAATACCACTTGTACGATGATTAGTGATTATACTGATTAAGGTCCTACCCCTGAGAGATCCGTTGTAATCACTCTTTCTCTTATAAAGAAGTCGTTTATGCAGTAAAAGTAATTTAATCTCAGCGTGCTTAGTCATTCCAGAGCGGTAAAAATTAAAAATTTGGATGCTATAATTATAATTATTTTTATACCCTTTTCAGATATTTGGCGTTCTCTTCACTTTATTGTATGGATATTTCATAGACGCGTGGGGCGATGAGTGGGCCAATATATCATTGAGTATCATTCTTACTGTTGGAACCATAATCCCGATGTTCGTATCTTCAAATCTTCGGAGGCTTGCTGCAAACACTGTTAATAATATACAGGCTTAGATAATAATACGCCAATTTAATAGATCGAATTTTATTTATATTAAATAATCGTTTATTGTTAAGGTTTCATATTAAATGCAGGAAGGGGCAGTAAACAAACATAACAAATAGTTTGTACGATAGTACAAACATCCCGTTGCGACAAGAATGTCATGATGCCACACAAAGAGCCAGGCAACAAGTGGACCTATGCTGGGGACCATAGAGTGGATCAGAAGCCACATAGTGGCCAAGTGGGACTACGCTGGGGACTATAGAGTGGAATAGAAGCTAGATAAATGCCAAGTGGGAATATTCCCACTTGGCCTTTAGTATAGACTGGGGACGATAGAGTGGATTAGGTGCAAGATAAAGGCCAAGTAGGACTATAGAGTGGTTTACGAGCAAGATCAAGGCCAAGTGAGACTATACTGGGGACCGTAGAGTGGATTGGGAACAAGTTAAAGGCAAAGTGGGACTATACAGGGTATAAGAAGCTAGATAAAGGTCAAATGTGATTATGCTAAGGACTATGGAGTGTATTAATCCCAAGATAAAGACAAAGTGGGACTATGCCGGGGAATTGGTGTGGCTAGCAGATGATTGTTCAGATTTTCTAATATCATGATGAGATTCCCATCATCACCTGATGATGGGAAAACTGGAGACATTTGAGGGAGACCTGAATCCATGCTTGACACCGAAAGACACGAAGAAGAATAAGATTATACTATCTTGAAATTTTCTGCAGATTTGGCCACGGATGTAGACAATGCCACGGATGTAGACAATTCGTGGTTCAATTCTCCATCATTTCGTATTCTTAGTGTATAGCACCTTTAGAATGGCTTTTTTTCATAAGTGGAAAGAGTTAAATTTATTATATCGAAATTGGTACTTCCAAGACAAAAGCACAGGTTTTATCAACAATGTCGATTATTTGTCTACATTCCTGGCAACTACGGTGTAAACACCAATTTATGTCAACTAAATTGAGAAGATTTATTCAACATGAGTTGTTGTATTATTTCAATTACATAGGTATAGCAACTTTATAATGGCTTGTTTTCATAAGTGGAAAGAGTTAAATTTATTATATCGAAATAGGTACTTCCAATACACAAGCACATAGGTCTTATCGACAATGTTGATTTTTTTTCAACTGAATTGTTGTATTTGCAGTTGGACTCGGAAATATTGACAAATAATTGTCGATAAAACCGTTATCGACGTGCTTATGCTAGGGATTTGAATGTTCAAAGAGTCACAAATGTCAGCGCACACACTACGTCATGTTTTAGGGGTTGATTCCAATCATTACGTGGTTTGATACAGTTATCAGTTGGGTAGATTTTTTAGGTTGGTGAGAGCTGATTTACGTCATCGCTTTCGGACAGAACAAAATCAAAACAAAACGTTGTGAACGTGGCCGTGGCAGTGAAGTAATTAATTATATTGAAAATAACCAAAATCTTCTATCTTAATCGGATCTGGATCCAATGAAAACATATTGATTGCTCTATTAATATTATGGACTGTCATCATTATTTGTAAAAAATGTAAGAATCAGATTAAAAGCAGTATAAAGCAACATATTCTGATCTACTACATTATATGATAGTATTGTTATCTAATGACTGTACAGTGTGGGATTGTTGTAAACGGAGGTGGTGCCCTCTGTTATTGTCAAAAAGGACTGTTGACGTTTTCAAACCGTGGCAGCCAGTTTTTATCTGCTAGTTATTATTATTGCCATAAAATACTTTACATACAGGAAAAGACAACCAAAATTACTAAAAATTTAGTTAGAATTAAACGTAGAAAAAATCCTATTGAAATTGTTTAAAAATTATTACTGTAAGGTAGGTAATGGCGGTTACAGTTATAATATACATAATTGTCATCTGGAAGGCCTGTTGGGCAAATGTAATTCCATAAACTATCAACACTAGATGATAGAAGAGATCCAACCAAAAATTCTTATTCAAAGTCATCCACAACACTGTTGACAACGACCTTCATAACATTAATATCCTCTGACCAGTACGAAACATAATATCAAACCAACTCTTCCACATCCCACTCTCAAAAGCTAACTACACATAACATTTATTTTTCAGAAGGACCAGCACAAAATACAATAATATTATTTCAGACGCTGATATTTTCCACTTGTTGTCGGGTCAATTTACTAAATGTACATTGGAATAAGTAAAATCAAATTGTTAATTACGAACCCTCTAGCACTGCTGTGTGTTAATATCTGTAAGTTATCACGAAATACAAGTTATCCAAAATAGAGCTGCAAGGAATATATATCATCTACCATGGGATACACATTACACATGTCTAAGATATATACTCATAGACATAAATACTTTCTTTTACGATTCTGCCAAAATATAACACCGCAACTGCAATTCTAGAAATAATTCAACACTCCTCACACACCAACAATAAACCAGTCTTTAATTCGGACATACACCAGAACAAAACACAATCACAAAATCAAATACACTTATCATCATCTACTTATACAACTAAATTTGCAAATAACTCTTTACAACACCGCATATAAGCAATACAACGCCTTATATAGTAACCTAAAACTTCCAGTAACGAACAAAAAAATATTGGCAAAAGCTCTTAAAAGCTATTTCCTCAGCAGTTTTATTCTTTCTTCGGAACTCTCTAACTTCTGTGTTTATTTTTTTCAATGTATTTATGAAATATTTTCCATTTAACTGTGTCTGTTTTAAAATCTATATATACTGTTCATTGAACTCCCTTTTAATTTAATTTTCTTATCTAAAAATAAGTTCTTTTTATTTTATTAATGTTGTCTTTAATTTGCTGGGAATAATACATTATAAAATTTCCGACTTTATGTCCGGGTTAAATCTTCCCCATAGGAAAAACTAAACCCTTCCTCACACTTTTCCACAAATGATCATCTAGTCAATCAACATTATGCAAGTGCATTATATAAGCAAAATAAATACAAAACAATACAAGAAAAACATGTCAACTCACCAGAGATCAAATGGGAAAATAATTCACCGACTCCAGATATTTTCATATCAGAGGGTTCGGCTCAGTAGAACTCCTAACAGGGCCTATAAATCCTACTGATCCCTCAACATAAATATTTAAAAAATCTTATTATTATTAGTTATTATTTTGTAATGTATTATCACAAATGTATATTCTAATTTTAATTATGTGGTTCTTCTTTCTTTATTTTGTTTCTTTGAACATTATTTTATCTGGTAATTATTTTTATATAGGTACTTAGTTTAATTTTACATTATCTATCTGTATAATTTTAATATTTATTTCTTTTTCCATCAATTCCACTTTATGTTTTACTGTATATAATCAGAGATGTGCTTTATTTCAAATAAATCCATTTCAAATGGAAATGCAAAATGGGTATCTTCCATTTTGCATTTTAAATGTTTTTCTAAAAACCATTTTGTATTTTAAATGCTTTTCTCAATGCATTTTCCATTTTAAATGCTTTTTTGCAACATTCTTCCTACTATCTCCACTCATCTTTTTTTCATAAGCCCCAAATATCAGTCGGTCCTCAACCTCACTATGAGAGATAATTTACATTTGTCAAGTTGCTCCCTGGTAGGATCCCTGGCAATTGAGTGATACCATTACAAAAAATACTGATTCAAATACTGAACATGGGGCCGTGACGCTGTAATATTAAATGTTAGATAGCAGTTTCTATGTTTTTGCGTTGGCAACATTAGTCCCGCTCAAATTTTTTGTGGTTTCATAATCTGTAGTGGTGTTTTTGGATTTACCATCATGTAATATGTTTGTTCTACATTGATGTCCATTATTAAATGACAAAATTGTTTAAAAATTCTATAATTATTTTAACAATTATTTTACAAGCAATAATTATTAGCCTGAAACACTCATCTACATTGAAAAATCTCCTGATAAAAGATACATGACGCCAACGGGACGTATAATAATTATTTTGATTGTTTGACCTGAGAAACTATTTTGCATTTTCAATGCATTTTGAAAATAGGTATTTTGCATTTTGCATTTGAAATGCTTTTCTAAAAACCATTTTGCATTTTGCATTTTCAAATGGAAAAGTTTTGACCCATTTCCATTTTGCATTTCAAATGGTTTTGGATACCCATTTTGCACATCTTTGTATATAATATGAATTTAATGCAGAAACTTCACTGGTTCATGCAACCGTGTAATTATTTAAAAAAATATGTATAAGTAACTGTTTGTTTCTCTAATAAACTAGAACAATGCAATTTAATGTGTAGGTATTATTCCTAGTGAGATTAAAAACGAAATTTAAAGAATGTTAATTTTTTGGTCTAGCATGGTGGATCAATAAAGTCGACAACTTGTTATCGTTCCCAAGGTTGACTGCAGATTGCTAACGTATAAACAACAGATTACGTTGAATAAATTAAGAACACTTAATCATTGTGAACTGTTGTTTGTTCATTTGCGATCTGCAGTCGTGCCCGGAAACGATAACAAGTTACCGACATTATTGATAAAAACTGTAAAGGTCGACCGTGCTAGATTTTCTAGCGCAATCATTTTTCATTTCATCAAAAATAATTTTGATTGAAGTTAACACTATTACTAAAGTTAACTTAATAGAAATATTGTGTCATCACAAGATGCACCTGACAGTGTGACTAATTCTGTTGAATTATATAGAATAAATTACCGAAGAAGTAGATATGCAATATAAAAATAATTATTTATTCAGCTGAACAGAGCGGTGAGTGCAATAATCTCTCTGTCATATAAAAGAATACATAATTACCAGATATAAAATTGAGCATAGGATATAAAATGCAAGTAAATTATAACACTTGTACTATGGTGGCTTGAGCTAAATTCTCCATCCTTGGCGTAGGGGCGTGCCCTGCCCCAGGGCGATATCCTGGACAAGAGTGTTTTCCGATTTCCGGTAGCGCCGACTCATAATAAATATAATCCATATTATATCAGACAGAGGTTGGTTCTAGGTCTCCTTGAGATGGGCACAGCTTTCAATATAAATTTGGATCCAAAATATTCTGTCATAGTTGACATCATTTTGAAGACACAGAGAAGACGAACAGCCAAACAACTCGGCCTTGGAACACACTTCTTGCCTCATTCGCATTCATACATCGAGTCATATATACATTTCTATTATTCGGACTCTTGACATGGCCCTACTCAAGTATCTAATTAATTTGATCGTGCCACGTCTCCTTCGGGCGTCTAAAACTTCTGCTACCATTTGCATTTTTCCTGGATGGGTCATAAATATTTCTATATAAAAAAATCTATTCATTTTAGTTCATTGGTAGGTTATGGTACTGTCAGGTACACATTATATATATATAAAATAATAATATTATATTAGGAACTTTGATAATGCGACATAGATGGCGCTGGGATTTTGCATCATTCCCTTTAGAAATTTTTACTTGTAGTGCCATCTCTTGGCGAAGATCAGCAACAACTGTTTTGTGGATTTATGTGCAATAGGGACATGTGAGTGGTTTATTTATGAGGGCCATCCATCTTTGTTCAGTTTGTCAAACTTATATCGTGAGTATCATATCTATGTATGCATAAATCTTTGCTTTCATTGAATTGGCAGTGAGAAGTTGAAAATGTGGCCAATATTTGCAATTTTTCTGTTCTAGAATTTCATCTTCGACATAATAAGTTTTCTCTCTATCGATAAATACGTAAATAATAAAAGTACAAAATTACAACTTAACATAAAATTTACGACAAACTTTTTGGTAAAAAGATTATAAAAACGTTGACTTATTTTTCAAAACATTTATTCAAATTTTGTTCAACATTCAATAGCTTAAACAGTTTTCTATACACATGTGTAATATGAACTACGTTTTATTGTCATAACATTGAAAGGGTTCATTAATATCTTCCATATAATATGAAGAGTAAAGTCTTCTAGATTTCATCACTACAAAAGTTATTTCTATTCAAAATAAATTATAACATTTTTCGAGAAAGCATTTAAGTATTTTTTTGTTATTGTCATTATTTTGACTGTGAATTTTGAATAAGATTCAATTAGTACTCAGCGGTCGCTGGAAAATAATGTAAATGGGAATGTTGTGGGTTTTATTAAATATTTCTGCCTGCTAAACTGATTCTAGTAGATTATCAGCAGAAGCATGGAGATAGAAATATAAATAATACCTATGTATGATACTACCGCTGTAACTAAAAACACAGTGTCTTCTTTGAAACTCTCAAGGAAGACACTGTGTTTTTTGTTACCGCGGCAGAATACTTCACTTTAACATGGATACTGATTTTGAATAACTCATGGTACATAAAAATTATTGACAACATTTTTTTTCTTAATATTATACTTAAGAGAATTCATAATCTGCTCTTTCGTTATTAAGCAAATTTAAAAAAAAACCTTTTGAAATTTATGCTTAAAATTTTTAACACAAATTATTTGTTTGCGCGTGTACACATGTATTATGAATATTAATAAATAGTTTAAAATATTGGACAAAATTATTTATTCATATTCATATTGTGTAGGTGCAGGCGCAACCAAATAATTTGTCTTAATATTTTAAAGTGTTACATGCAAAAGTGTATTTTAATAATATAATTAAATTAACGCCATCTATGAACAAGTAAATCATAGTGTACGTTGCTCTTAACCTTAACCTTTGGAACACCAAACCCCTTTTGTGGGAAATCAAAAATAAACTCTAAAGTGTTTCAAGTGCAAGCGATTCTGTTAAAAATTTGTATACACTTTCTCATAGCATAAACGTTTAAATCGCATATCAAATAATTCCAGCTAGGGCGAAATTCCAAAACCAACAGCGTATGAACGGTTTGTCGGCGGAAAAAAAATTCTTGTCACCGATGCACGAACGGTTTTCCAGAGGTTAAATAGAAATTAGAATAAAATAATGGAAATGTCATGCAATTTAATGAATTCTCATTTCCTAAAATGCATCGTAACCTAAAGGTAAATTTAATGATAAAGGATGAAAATAATACTGTGGTTTATTATTACAATTACGAAAAGGTAGCTTGCACACTAATTAAATTTAACAAATAAATTACAAAAAAATGGTTTAAAATAATTCGTGTTAGACTTTGTAAATGATATATTAAGTAAGAATAATGAACTCTGAAGGGATTTATTTTTATTTCTGGAATGTTTTGTGGAAATATTGTCTAAATGTTTAGTAAAAAAAGTTTCAAAAGTAATTAGTAATAGTGGATATAATGAAAATTCCCCACGTTAAAAGTCATTAATAATAAATAATAACAGATCACTTCTCATAAAATCTAAAATAATCACAAAACTTAATAAAACAGATATTCACGTTTTATTCAAAACAATGACACATTATTTTCATTCCCACCAAAATGTAGATTTTCTCTTTCACAATGGAATGAGTCTGAATTATATTATCTTCAACCAATTAGAAAAACAAATCATTCTAACAATAATATTTATGAAATAATTTTGCTTGCTACCTAAACCACTTAAAATTATAATTATACAATAATAATAATAATTATTTATTTATTTATTTGAAATTTGTTAAAAAAAAAAAAAAAAGAATTTATTTAACTAAAAAAGTAAAATTATTCAAATAAATATATTAATAACTTATATCACCGACATTTAGGATCTGTTTCACTGCCTACCCGCGCGCTAAGCCGCTAATACTTAAAGATTCATTTAATTTCCTCCAAATTTATCTGCAACCTGCGCAGTAATAAAATATCAATAATACAACATGTATTACGTAAACCAGTACAAACATAAGTAAAAAAAACTAAAATATTTCACAATTTTTTACTTAAGCTACAATTTTTTAAAAATTTTTGACACAATTTTTGCTCAATTGGTTTATAATTCTATATAGAGCTCCTTTAAATTCACCAGGATACAGGACTCTTACTATCTAGTTCTGAGATATTGACTGTTTAACTCGTTAATTCAGTATTAGAAAACAGAATTTAGAACCCTCTCAGTACTTTAAAACTTTATAAACAGTAAGTTATAATTTAAGCATTACTTACAAAATAAGATGTAGGTTTATACGTGTGCTTTCAGCTTTGAAGTATGTAAGATTATATTATAGGTCCTTTGGAATGAAATTTGGCTAAATATTTTGAGAAGATAAGCTAAGATTACTATTTGGAATGTTTTCCAATCATTTTTTTAGATCGAGCCTGTGACAAATATATTGATTAAATCAGTAGTGATAGCTTTCACAAATAATAATGCATATCCTATATATAGACACGAGTAAACATGCAAGCCAAGCCACGAGTTTCGGGAAAGGAACGAAGCAACCGCAAATGGCGTGAAATGCCGCATGCGGTTGCTTCGTTCCTTTCCGTAGTTATAATTCGTAGTTCGGCTCGCGTTTTTATGTGCATCCTTATGCGATGCAGAATGTAATGTGAAAATTTTTTTTTAGCAACAATTTTGAAATGCATAATCTCGCCACATAGCTTGTTACAATATAAAAAAAATATGTATGAACTGTGATAATATTTTCTCATAACTCCCTTTTTGTATTGCATGTATAATAAACGTAACATGTCTATAAGATCCGTCAATATCTCAATATTCATAAATGAAAGCACATATTATTTAATGTGCTAACAATTTTGATTCATTTTATAGAAAATTGAAATATATTGCTAAGGCTACACACCAATCTAAGACGATTGAAGAATTTAGACAAGATAATATATAATCTTGAAAAAAGTGCTATGAAAATACATCATACATTTTTATATTCAGAAACATCTATTTTTCTTATTGTCAATTCACATTAAAATTCTGTGTTTAATATCAGAGATTTTCATAGGAATAAAGCTTAACTTTTCTAGGCAAAAAGCTTCCCAGCGTATTATACACCGCTGGGAAACACTATTTTCTTCTTCTATCAAACTCGAAGCTCGATGAAAACAGCGAAGTTTATTTTCAAAACTGTTGTTTAGCTTTCTAAATCTCAGATATTTTAATTTCAACGAGCAAGTTATTTCAATTTTTAAATCTCCTTTTCTACAAAGTTTATAAAATCCTCAATGTTCATAGTAGGATACAATATTTAGGATATAATAGTAACATTGATCTACATATGGAAATTTTCAATTTTTAGATGATCTAATATAAGACTTGTCTTTACAGAATTATAAAAAAATAAATATCTATCCTACTGAAATCCATTCGCTAGTTCTTAAAGGTAAAATGCTGCATTAAAATCTTAAACCTGCAATTCAAGCAGCTGTTTCCTTAAACGTATTTGGCTTGATCAATCTTATAAAAAATACTCAATAATTAATTAGTGCTCTTTGCCATGTTCGATTGTAAATAATTAATCTAAAATAGATTGTTGTTAATCTAAGCGTGGAATCTTATATGCGTAATCACAGAAACAATACAACAACATACTATAACGCTGTGCCAATATGTGCCGGTGTTAATTTGATTTTGTCGAAGTGGTCGCCAGGACTTTCAACAATCATTAGTATCTTTTGGCCAGTCTAAACATGTTAATCTCTCAAAGCAAGGTAAAATGAGTTTCACCAAATGTTGTAGGCTAAGCGTGTTTAAGGTATGCCCTGGGACGATGAGGCCGCTTGCCTCCTCAGGTCTGACTTGATGAGGACAGTGAAGATGGTTCCAACCACGAGGATGAGGCAGAGTGCGATGTTGGACCAAACATCACCCCACATGTCCAGGAAGTATCCATACATGATGGTGAAAGCGATGCCAAACACCTGAAATCATTTTAACAATTTTGAGTTGTAAACGGAGCATCGATTAAAATACAAGATTTATATTTTATTTATTTATTTTTATTTTTTTATTTATTGATACTGGGTTTAACAGATGATCACACTTACGTGAGAACAATCCACTTATAAAAACTCAGTTATTGTACAATTAAAAAAATCTACAATTAAATAAAGATACAAAAAATTAAATACAGATACATACAATTAAATACAGATACATACAATTAGAAAACAAAAACATCAAAAAATAAAAATAAAATACACAATCATATACAAGCTCGCTCAAGTAACACATTTAATTATACATGATTACAAGTGGTAAGAGGCATAAGAAATACGAGAGGTATGCATAGAGAGAAAATTGACACAATGAATTAGCTAATATTTTTTAATAGCGCCAGAACTTTTTTTCTGAATCCGTACAAATTATCGACGAAAATATCTATTTCAGCACACTCTATCTTGTTATATAGTCGACACATCTGGGTCAGAGGGCTAAAGTAGGCGATATTATTTATAAATGTATTCAGGTGAAAAATATTATGGCGTCTTAAACAATGCGAATTGGGGACATTTATTTTAATATTGCTAAGACATAATGTAGTATCAAGTTGACCGTGAATAATTTTATGTAAACATATGAGATCAGTCAATTGCCTTCTAGTTTTAAGTGTATCAATCTTGAAGTAATCACATATGGATAGTATTCATTGTGATACTTAGTAAACAGCTGTTGAACTACTACAGTAATGGGTTAATTGGTTTCCAGGATCAGGATACTAATAAATAAAGTGTTAAGTTACCTGTGCTGAAGCATTCAGTAATCCTGCAGTAGTTCCTTCTGGTTCAGGGTATGTGATCTCTGCTGCAAACTCAAAGCCCACGGGCAAGTAGCCAGTCATGAAGAATCTGTTAATTATTGTATAGTGTGTAACATTTAGTACCAATCAGAAGAAGATAACATTAATCGTCGTAATTCAGGTGACCAATCTTTGATAACAAATTTGGGTACTTTTAATTATGTGTGCAATTATTTAATCAAAAGTTGATGTTATTTATAGTGATTTCAAAAAATCTTTTGATAAATGTAACCATTCCATCTTACATTTAGTATACATTTAGTAAGATGGAATGGTTCAATGATTCATTTGTGTCCATTAATAAGCACTAGTTGGGAGTATAACAGAACACAACTAGTGCTTACCAATGAACACAAATGAATCATCCCCTATAGTAACTTCTGGTGTACCAAAGGGATCACATCTTGCCCCCTGCTTTTTCTAATAACAAAAGGCGGACTTTCTGAAGTGATGGGTCTTATCCAGGATGATGCCACACACTCCGAAATCCAAAATTCTCGCCTGGACTATGACCAGCCCGATGTATTAGGAAGAAAACATAATGTAAATGTATGAATTGACGAACCCAAGCAAGAAGCTGCTCATGTAGACGATTCCAATGTAGCCGGTGCTGAGAGTGAAGGTGTAGATGACCATGCCAATGACGGAGGCAGCATACACCCCGAAGGTGGTCTCCTTGAAGCGGTGAGTCTTGTCCAGGATGATGCCGCACATCACGGAGCCCAGCATCCCTGCCAGGACTATCACCAGACCGATCCTGCCGGCGTCTTCATTAGCACCCTGAAATAAAACATACATATATATTACATGTTTACTGTGTTACATAAACCATGAATTAATAGAAAAAGAAAATCTTTAAACAGATTAAAAGTACTTATAGATAGAGAAGGTAAAATTAAATAATAATAAATAAAAAATAATACATATACCATAAGATAATGTTAACAAAATGATCAAAGATAAACAAAATAAAGAAAGGAAAACAACACAATGAAAATTAAAGGACCGGTTGTTTCATAGAATTTAAATTCATCAAATTTCAATGTTGTTTTTCAAGTTCTGTGAAGGTTCTATTTAAGTTCTGTCATTATTTCAGTTTTGTGAAATAACTGGCCAATACTGATATAATAATAAAACTTGAATAGAACCTTCACAGAACTTGAAACAACCCGTTTTTAAAGTTCCTACACACAATAGAGAGTTCGGGAGAATTTTCTTACTTCTAATATGCATTTAGTAAATTGACCTGAGGACAAATGGAAAATATCAGTGTCTGAAAAGATTTTACTGTATTTTATGAATATTCCTTTAGAAAAATGAATGTTGTGTCCTGCATTTATCGCATTTTATGACCATTGCCGGATCCAAGTACTGCGGACCCCATGTCTATGGGGCCCGCGCCCAGGCAGAATAAAAACATGTTGCTGCTGAACTCTGCAAAAATCATAAGAGTGATGTTCCTTACCTAATAGTCTTACGAATTCACTTGACGATTACTAAATGCTAGGAGAACGTTATTTTTAAACATTTTTAAAAATATGAATACCCCACAAGTGTTCCAACTGCTCCCAACCGTCTGGAGCAAGTGAGATTATGGCATCCCCAATTGGGGTATATTTTGAGGCTGAAGGTTGTGGGGAAGGGAAGTAGATGGGGGAGAGGAAGGTAGGGAAGTACCTGACTATTCAGATCTGGCCATCAAACACGGCTAAAGCCATTTCAAACAATATTTCAATTCTGAATGGTGGTCTTACACCAGAGCGATACTAAGAGTATCTTCCGCTTTGGAAGGTGCCGCAAGTATACTATGTATTATTTTAAATTAATAAATTGTAAAATAACACACATTGATCAAATAAAATTTACTTGCGCACGCGGGGATTTGAAATAGTGACCTTCGGATTGCTAGTCGAGAGTTTTCACCTCGAACACGAAGGAAGTCGAAAAGCGTATAAAAAATTAATGAAGGCAAGTTTTGGGAAAAGATCAACTAAGGACGGGTTGTTTCCTAGAATTTAACAATTTTTCATTTTCAAAGATAAAATTTAAGTTCTGATAAAGTTCTGTTATTATCCAAGTACGTACTGTGAAGCAACCGGCTCATGATGAAATAATAATTATTCAACTTTTGTGAAACAAGCCGAGCTAAATAACTGCACCATGAACATTGAATGTGATTTACTTTGAGAAATTGATTCGATAAGTGTTGTCTCTAAATTTGCTCACATCAAGTCGAGAAAAGTTTTTTTAATTATTATTTTTTTTTGATAAATTAATGTTTTAAAGACAAGATTTTATTTATGCATAGCACAAAGGATAACAATTATTTTTATAAGCAATAATTGTTCGCCTGAAACACTCATCCACATTGAAAAAAAAATCTCCTGATAAAAAATACATGACGCCAACGGGACTCGAACCCGTGTCCATTCGATTTCCGGTCGAAAGCTCTGACCACTCAACACGGGTTCGAGTCCCGTTGGCGTCATGTATTTTTTATCAGGAGATTTTTTTCAATGTGGATGAGTGTTTCAGGCGAACAATTATTGCTTATAAAAATAATTGTTATCCTTTGTGCTATGCATAAATAAAATCTTGTCTTTAAAACATTAATTTATCAAAAAAAATAATAATTAATATTTGACAAGTCCAAGTATTTCACCTAAAAAATGTATACAATTTGTATCAACGCCATCTAGTGAGAGATTTAGCACTTACAATGCCTTTCTCATATAAAAATAAAGTTGGTTGTTCTCAGGTGAAAAAATGTAAAAAGCAGTAATTGTTGAATGAAACACTAGCATATATTGAATATTTTCTCGGGTAAGAAATAAGCCCCCATAGCTCAGTGGTCAGAGCTTTCGACCGGAAATCGAATGAACACGGGTTCGAGTCCCGTTGGCGTCATGTATTTTTTATCAGGAGATTTTTTTCAATGTGGATGAGTGTTTCAGGCGAACAATTATTGCTTATAAAAATAAAAGTTTTTTTGTAAAAGTTGTGTTTTATTTTACTAAATAAAACCAAGGGCCTCTAGATAATATTTGCTAAGGCCCAGCGGTGTTGCATATGACCTGATCAAGATTTGACCGTGAAATGAAACAACGATAAGATATACTAATATTTGCTAAAGGCTCCGTAGTGTTGCATTTGACCTAATCAAGATTCAACCGTGAAATGAAACAACGATAAGATATACTAATATTTGCTAAAGGCCCCCCGGGGTTGCATATGACCCGATCAAGATTTGACCGCGAAATGAAACAACGATAAGATATAATAATATTTGCTAAAGGCCCCGCGGTGTTGCATATGACCTGATCAAGATTTGACCGCGAAATGAAACAACGATAAAATATACTAATATTTGCTAAAGGCCCCGCGGTGTTGCATATGACCTGATCAAGATTTAACCGTGAAATGAAACAACGATAAGATATACTAATATTTGCTAAAAGCCCCGCGGTGTTGCATATGACCTGATCAAGATTTGACCGTGAAATGAAACAACGATAAGATATACTAATATTTGCTAAAGGCCCCGCGGTGTTGCATATGACCTGATCAAGATTTAACTGTGAAATGAAACAACGATAAGATATACTAATATTTGATAAACACCCCGCGGTGTTGCATATGACCCGATCAAGATTTGACCGCGAAATGAAACGATAAGACACACTAATATATATATATGTTTTGTTTATTTACCGGATAGTAGACAAGCACAACTTGGTTCAGCAGAGTAGAAATGGCGTAGAAAACACCCACGTTCATTCCGTACGAGATTAGGAGCAGGATGTAGTTCTGGTTGGTGGCCAGCCTCTTGATGGAGTGGAAGAAGTCTCCCACGGGACTTTCTATGTCCTGAGCGGCTGATGGCGGAGTCGGTGGACCGCCCTTGAAAACTGAAAACATTCAAACATTTCTTTCATTTGTCGAAACTTCATGAATACAGCTAAATACCTCTTAGCTATCGGAAGCCAGCGGGACTACGGGATCTGGCATCTCTACTTAGGGTATGTTGTGAGACTGAACGAAGGTTCCATGATATTTCATCACACGCAAAATTCAACACACCTCCAAAAAGTGATAAAGAGTCATGAAAAGTGATGAAACAAAAACTACCTTTAATAGTTACCTATGTAACCTATTTAACCTATTTTTTTGAGGTGTGTTGAATTGTCATTTTGATGACATACCCGGTCACCGATCGTGGTATAGCGGTAAGCTTCTTGGATTTGAGCTCAGAAATTCAAAACCTGTAGTGGGTAATAAAATTATATTTATATGGGTTTCATAAAATACTTAATTAAATTATAGTGTCTTTGCCGCAAGAATTCAAATGTGATATAGTTGTCGCTATGTTTTGTAACATCTAAGTAATTAGTCGGGTGCTTCCCAACCTTTCCCTTTCCTTTCTCCCTTCCCCCCCTACGGGCCACAAACATTCCTCAAACTGGCGATACCATAGTCCTAATGTCTCCAGGCAGAAAGGTCGTCATTAAGGATAGAAAAGTCAGTCAGCGTGGTAAACTAAGTTATTTGTTGTTGTTACAATGTTGACATTGTGACCTCTTTGGTCACTAGAAATATTTTACGTATTACAAAATGTGCTATGAAAGCTAAATATCTTCTGGTTATATTTTCAACCACATAAACCTGCAAAAAAATACTGTCAAAGGAAAGCGATACTCCTCCCGTAGTCAACAATTTATTTTACATTGGAGTCGAAAAACTAATCCGAAATTGAAAACAAAAGAGATTTTTAAACCAGTGGTGACAGAATATTCGTAAAATCACTGGACCCTGATATTAAATCCTCGTAGATTTTTGTTTTTGTTTGAAATGAAGTATGAAATAAAGCTTGTATGGATGGCGGTTACAGCAGTATCGCTTTCCTGAAATGATAATAAAAATGATCCTCACCAGCCATCTCTATTTCGATAAGTTTTGTATAAAAATATTATCTTTCCTTAGAAATTTGTATAAAATGATGTAAAAAAGACACATGCAAAGAAAGAATATTTAAAAAGTCCACGGATCGGAAAACGGTATGTAACAATTGAAAAAATTTGGCAATGTTTGAAAAATAATCGGATTTACATGTTACGTCGTTAGATATGATAACATTGATTTATTTACCAAAACAGTAATGGATACGCTCTGTGCGTCCTAAAAAAAATTCTACAAGGATTTCTCATTTGCTTTGAGAGCTTTTAGCGCAAAGTATGTTTGTTTTCTTTGACGGTGTAAATACGGCCAAAATGTCTGCGTCCTCTCTACATATTTCGTACGCCACAAAATTCGTGTATATAATCCCATCCATTATCCATCTTTACATGCTTAACGTAGCGGAACCTACGAAATAAATTCAAACATAATCAAATGGAGACCGATTCCCGAAACATATTTAAAAAATCTTGGATGCTACCCAAAAATAAAATATGGGATGTTTACGGACGTGCGTGAGAATTTATACTTGTACCCATGATTGCCATGAATATACAATATCCACGAATAAAACAACCAAATAAGGAGGACGACTAGGAATGTAGCCAAAAATAACTATAGAAAAATTGAGTTGTTTTTTCTTGCTTGATTAGTAGAAACATGTACTTACACACAATAATCATGACAAGTAGAACGGAAGTCAGGCCAGCCAGACAGTAGAACATGAATTGGAGGTCTTTACCAACTAGTTCCTGGTCATCGTGGTTCTTCACCAACATTGGGGGAAGGAGGAAGCCAACAGCTACTCCCAACTGAAACATTAAACAAGAAGGATTAGAGAATAGAATTATAGGGAAAACTTTAATCAATGCCATCATTAAAAGTCCCAAGAGGAAAGTTGCGATCGACCATATCATTATTGAACACTCGAGTAATTGGCACGGGGCCTAATCGGTGACAGAATGGTAGGGAAGGTAGGCCGGGCAGGTCACGTTTTAAGAGCTTACAAATGGCCTTATTACGTATAATTCATTCTGATTTTTAATATTACGAAACATTTATACTGAAAGCAGACACTCATTAATTATTGTAGGGGTGATTGATGTATGTGAAGTATAAAGATGGACATGTTATGGCTTGCTTTATTCGAATTTTGCATATAAGTTAGTAAGTGATGAAGGGAACCATATTATAATCTTATCAAGGAGAAAACGGTATACAGTCGGTTATTTTTTTCCGATTTAGGTTTCTCGAGTAGCTCGGATTTTGGCTGTATAATTCGTATTCCTATTCAAAACGCGACTGCAGACCTTTAACGAATGAATTGACAGGTTTCTTAACAAACTATCAGTTAAACACAAATGTGTTATGGGGATGTCGGCAAACGTGTTCATAAAAATTCTAATATTTTCGCATTTCGTTATCTGATAGTATTAATGTCCTAGCGTCTGGACGATGTAGGCCCTCTGATTGGTCAAATTAAAATTGTCTGTTTCGGGTAAATTCAGCTAACTTGAAAATTAAGACACGATTTCATACTAAAATAGGATCGCCTCATAACAATACGAGATTTCTTCAAAAGCATCGTTTCTGCTCATATAATTTTTGGATAATATCGAAGAAAATATGTTTTAGAAAGTTCATAATCTATTGGATTAATTACATTACAATGAAAATTATCCACAGTTACGTGATTATGTTTGACGTTTATAAAAAAATCACGCGTTCCTTCAATGGCCGATGCGCACAGCTATAGATGGCCGACAGAGCGCACCTCTGGCGCTTTAAAAACGAACCAAAGGAATGGCGCGAATATTTAAAAATGCAGCTCACAATATTTGACTACTTACGATTAACAAGCGTTTAATATTAAGATTTCTTCTGGAAGCTTATCACTTTGTAATGGCATTTTTCATTATTATTTATATATTTTTTTGTTTATTAATTATATTTGATTTTATATTGACATGTTTTCTAATTTCTAAAATTTCAAAATTATTTATTTGCGATGCTTTATATCCTGAGTGAAGTATTTTAAGACCTGATTTTTTTTATCGAAAGTGTGATCATTATTCAAAAGATGATTTGCAAACTCAGATTCACTATTTTCATTTAGAGCCCTGCGATATTCTTTAGTTCTAACTTCAAAGTTTCTATTGGTTCTACCTTTTTAAAAGAAATTACAGTCATCCCAATTGAGTTTTTAAACTCCTGATTTTTTTGTTTGAATTTTGCTGTCTTTATTATTAATAATATATTTCTTCATTGTTATTAGTGTAAAACGCCAGTTGAATACTACCAGGATTGTTTTAATTTATAATTTTAGAAGTATCGTTAACCACAAACAGAATTCTACGCCATTGTTTATTTTCTATCTTTAGAAAGACCGTTTGAAGAGAATATGTTTAAATTTTTTTATTTAGTATTTCAACTATAAATTTATTAGAATAACCGTTATTAAATGCTATTTGTCTTATGAATATATTGTTTTATGGTTATATGCTATTTTTTTTTCAGTTCTTAAAATACTTCAATATAAATAATTTTGAAATTTTAGAAATTAGGAAACATGTTAATATAAAAGCAGATATAATTAACAAGATTTTTTTTTAAACTCTCTTTTAAATATTTTCCCACTCAACTGGTCTTTCCCGTCTAACGATATTGTAATTCCTAATTATTATAAACCCAGCCTACTCTTACCCCTCCCCCCTCCTTCCACTTCTTCTTTCCCAATTGCAATCTATATTTAATTTTTGACTTCGGTGTATACACAATAAAATGTAAACATTAAATTTATTTATTTATTGGACAATTTGCATAGCGCCGCTTTTGTGAGATATCACCTCAGGCGCGCTATATTGTTATAATCTTCCTTTATATATAGATTTTTACTCTCCTGATGATGTTGTATATATAATCTAACTTTAAACTTTATTAGATACAGTAACAGTTGTAGGTAAAGAATTACCACCAGTTGAAGTAAAATTAACACCTTTTAATTAAACCGACTGCTAATCTCATCGCACAATTACCCTCCTTTTATTCATAAACACGGGTACAATTAATCAATATGTAATAATCTATTATTTAATCAACTTTGTTATAACTATCTTTAATTGTGACAAACTAAACGATATTGATTCAACTTATAAACATTGATGGTTGTAACACATATTTAAGCACTGCAAGTCTCCTATGAGCTAATTATATTAGGTACGATAACAGTTAATATCAGTTGTAGATATGTAGTCAATAATAGTGTTTCATTTGAAATAATCCATCACAAATACGTAAAATTTCATGTATTCAAACAACTGTCATTCTTATTATGCGTAAATTTAGAATGTTATTATTAATTAACTCCTTCCTGTTCCGTGTTTTAACAATATATTATATACTCACCCTCTCTCTGTGAATGTCCTAATATCTATCTATTAAATGTAACTGTTGTTAATATCACTTAAAATGGGCGAAGCCCAACTAAGAGCCGCCCGCAGGGCCTAGCAGAAAAAAACCCGCGGGTTTTTAACTGCTAGTTATAATTATTAGGATAAACGCAGCTGCATCAACAAATGTTCCGATATACTCTGAATATACCGATAGTTTCTTAGGAAATGGCCTGCCATCACGTGTTTAACAAGATTATAATAAATCAGCAATAATATTTTTTTCCGTGTAGGCACCGAAAAAATACGTCATAAATAATTTTATTCGACTACAAGTACTCGAGACCTATTTATTA
The DNA here is from genome assembly GCF_061612785.1 of Hesperophylax consimilis. NCBI lineage: Eukaryota > Metazoa > Arthropoda > Insecta > Trichoptera > Limnephilidae > Hesperophylax > Hesperophylax consimilis. Next base: position 27,223,167 of record NC_142838.1, read on the forward strand.
TCTTATGAACTTATCACCATAGGCTATTTTTTATCGCTATTTTTTTCTTAAAAAGAAACACAAGCATTCTTGGGGTACAAATAACTTGTAACAATATTAGGAAAATATTAATCATTATATGTGGAAAATATTGCCTGTGCATTGTACAATGACGGAGGACTGAGCTAGGAGAGGAATTGAACCCACCACGCCTGGTCGGGAACCCGATTAGTTTTTCCACTCAACCTTACATTTTTTTCACAGAATTTGAACAATTTATCAAAACTGAAATAGTTACAGAACTTGGATAGAACCTTCATAGAACTTGAAAATCAACTTTGAAATTTGATGAATTGTTAAAATTCTTTGGAACCACCCGTACTAAGTCAAAAACTATCCTGAACTTTTGAATATACTCAACCAGCGAGAATAATATACAGTAAGTATGGTACTGTATTTTATCTCCATATACAGTTAGTAATAACATAGATCATTGTAGAAATGTATTATATATTTGTACAGCGCACTTCAGGTGATTTTGCACAAAAACGGCGCTATTAAAATCATTCATCTTTCAAAGGCATTTATCGTTTACTTATAAAAATCACCCACCAATCTCCCCTTAGTATTCCTTATTTACTTTCTCTCAACAATTCTCGCATTTTCTCAATTCTATACAAGTTCATAGACTTGAATGACTTCAATATTTGAGATTTCCTATTTCCGTATAGATTTCCCATAAAATTATAACCATCTCCCTTAACTTTAACGGCACATAGCACTCTCTTTAGGGTGAATTGCCTAATACAAAAAAAAAATAATCCAAATATTATTATTATTATTAAGGAGCTTCTGAAAAACTACGCAACTGTTGTTATCAATCAACGAAAATATCAAGAAAAACCCATGCAAAATTCAAAATTGTTTTACATGGGGATGCAAATGACATAATATCCTTTTTTTAAATTCATGCAACGTTTAATGGCATCATAAAAAAAAATGAATGACTTCGAACCTTTTTCGAAAACGTGAGGAAAAACGATATAATTTTAAAGACATTTTTAATTTTTGTGAGTAATGAACAATTTTTAAGAGCATTCATAAAATTTATTAACCTTATCTTTATACATTTTTACATTGCGAAACCTTAAAGAGTTTAAGGCTCTGAAGCTAACTGAAGTGGAGTATTTTTGACGTTCATTCAAATTAAGTACCGCATTTAGAGAACTTCAGGAGGTTCCACTTTCAAGAATTGTGTAATTTCGTAAAACCAGTAACTCCGTGTAAATAATGTATCTGCGCCACTGTTTTGCTGACGAGTTTTCAAAACACTTTCCAATTACGTAATCAATTAAATTATTCAGTTAATTCCACGGAATCTTTTAAACTTCGCGAGGAGCTTTGTCTGACACAGCTGGTTAAAATTAATTATTAAAAAAACATATATCTGAATTTTAGGGGTGATCGAGATAAAACGTTTGTTTTAATGCCCGATGCATCTAATCAGTCAGTTTACAAACAATAATTTATTAAAGATTTCAGAAAAATACGTACAAGTCTGCGTGTGCATACGTGATTGCTACAAAGTTGGTAGAATACGTTGTCATCGACAACGAGCCAAATTTCGGGATGTCGGATATTTTCGCTTTGAATATTTGCATGCATTAATTCATTACAAAAACGAAAGTAAAATTCAAATAGATATATTTAAGGCGAAGCTTAATGCCAAATCACTATTTTGATTAATCTTTATAACGAATTGGTGTACATTATGAATACCAAAAAATATGCTTTAGATAAATTGAAAGTTTTCCTGTCGTTTCCTTTGAGTAGAATACAAAAAAACAAATAAATTACTCAATAAAAAATACAAACGTAAACTATTAAAAATTTTTTTTTTTCAATAGAAATGTATGAACGCGTAAAGGAAACAACTTTAAAAAAATACAGTATTATAGCTAAGATTATATGTGACAGTTTCGCTTGATAAACTTCTTTGCTTTCTTATACAATTATTTACATAATAAATAAAATCCAGTTTTGTGCTTGAAATCGAACGTTTCTAGACTCCGTTTGTCTAGTGATTTTAATGCTTATTACCTACAATATAAGGTATACCAAAAATATACACATGTTTGGCTTGTTTACAAGACTTTCTTCATTTTTACTAAGTTTTTATATGATCACGTAAATCCCGCCAACGAATTGTACAAAAAACATTCGCAAATCTGTACAGAATTATTTTGATATCGGAGCTCTTTGAACGTGATCTGCTAAATAGATTCACAAACAGCTTTGAGGTTTGTTAACCAGAGAGAATATTGTCGTTTTTTGGATCAAAAACCATTAGTACATACATTTTCAAAGAGGTTCTATGTTCTAAAACGTAAAATTCTAAAAACGATGTCATTTACGATCTATAAACAACAACAAAAAAAACGAATCCTAGCAATAAAAACCGAGGTAAAGGCGTGTTTATTGTGAGATAAATCAAGTCGGTCATTTTGTAAATTGTTTGGGAATTAAAAAGCGTTCAACCTTTTCATCCATAATTGAAAAAAAACAGATTTGTCGATGTGGATATTTAAAGTGCCCTAGTATAGGAATTTCAATGGAAAACGATTTGAGTGCGGGAGAGATGAACTGGCCCGAAAAAAGGATAAAAATGAATCGTGATTCATTCTGCAACCAGGCATTTTCCATCGCTAAAAAAACATTAAGGATCGATTCTATACTCATTTCCAGCGAAGTTATTAACGTTAAAAGGTTGCCTTTAAAAATGTACAAAGATTGGACAAAATGAACCACTTCAAGGAAACTCAGTCAGCAGTTATTCTATAAGTAAAATCTTTGAACCCTGTAATAATCACAAAATTCTGATTTTTAAATTGAATTGTTCCTAATGCAGCGATTACACGAGGACAGTGCAATACTGTTTAGTCCCAGCTCCGGACCAACTATCCTAGGGCGAACAGTAGTTTGGACAGAACAATGAACCGAGACACTGTCCCAGGGATAGACGTATAAGCTATCTCCGCAGGATGTTGTTTTACCCCCACCACCACGCTAGATATAGAGGAATATGTATATATCTCCTTCAAGCTGGTAAATAAAAAATTGCAATGAAAAATAAGTATTAAGCCCCGCTTTAAACTCAATAGTAAATAAAACAAATTGATTGAATTGAACGAAACGTGTTGTACTGAGATTAATAAACTGAACACTTCACGACTCATTTTAGATACAGAGATAAAAATAATTGTAATTTAATTCGGAGTACGTTAAAATGAAATTAAGTGCTGTGAAATGCGCTAAATTCATGTCAGATAAGGAAGGGAATTCGGGTGAATTAATAGAAGCTTTCAAATGGAAGGGTTTAACTCAAGTAAATAGAAAAGTGAGGGCATTTTTAGAGTAGTTATTATAAAGTAACTTAAATCATTTCAAAAAGGACAAACGAATGTTTATTAAGTCATTTCAGGGTAAGGACCTATACACTTTTTATGTGGTTGTCGTGTAAGAGTACCAACTTCCCAGAGTCAGAGGAAGTATAGCATCCTAAATTTGGGGCGATCGTGTGGCTGAAGAAAGTGAGAGTGAGAAGAAGATGAGAAAGAGGAAGGTTAGGGGTACCTGGCCATTTAGATGTCGTCATTAAACTTTGTTAAATTTATTGCGAGCAATTATGAACGGTAGTCTTTCACTAGTACAATGTATTTACTACTCCGTACGTTGCTTGTGGGGTTGAAGGAAGTAGATAGAGGAAGGTATCTGGCTATTCAGATCTAGTCGATAAACACGGCTAAAGCTATTTCAAGCGATATTTCGATTATAACTGGTGGGTTTTCACCGGGGTTATATTGAGAGCTCTACCGATCTGGAGGTCTAGCACGGACGATTGATAAAGCGATATAGAAGAAATCCGCATCTGTGGTCGGTTAGCGATATTTGCAAGCACGGTTAACGATTGATAAGAAATATTCCGATCGACGATAGACACATTTAAGCATGGCCTCCATAATGTCAGATAAGCTTCGGTTAACTGTCAATGTACACATATTTTTTTTATAACGCCATTCGTTACCCAAAATTATTGCTTATAAACGAAATGTAGTTGAACTAACGAAACTCTTAGAATTGAAAGAATTTGTATGTGCGGCGAGTTGAATTCGTTCGGGCTAATGACGCTGCATTGGTTCGGGCTCGCAGAATCGAAATTTTTTCACATAATAAATATCTATAAAAAAATAAATAAATATTAAATATAAAATAAAAATAAAAATAAAAATAAAAAATATTAAATATTAAAATATTAAATATAAAAACATATAAAAATCAAACACAAACAATTTACATATCACAAAAACTAATAATAAAAACCATATTAAAAAAAAACCCTATTCATATTCGTCCGAACTTTTATTCAAACAATTTAAGGTCAGAAAATTAAGTGCATTATACTTTTACCATGCAACATTACAAATTTATAAAAACAATATTCAAAATAAAATTGCACCCTTTAAAAATAACAGAAATCTTCCTACTCCTAAATGTAAAAAGACAATAGGACAGTTCAACCATGAATATCTTGGAGTTAAATTTTTTAACTCATTACCAGAAAAAATTAGAAACATGAAACAATGCAAATATAAACGAATTCAAAAGCCACCTTAAAAAGTATTCCGAACAGTTGAACTGAATCATATCAAATTAAAACCAATATAACAACACCCCCCATACACACAAGCCCTTCTTATTTATGGGGGTACATCAAATACTTATATCATATATTATAGCAACCACCTACCAATAAACTACGGAGTTCCGCAAGAATCCATACTAGGACCACTTCTGTTCCAAATTTATATAAATGAAATAACAATAAAATACAGTTATTATGTAATTAATAACTGTATTTTATTGTTTTTTTTTACTACTAAAAAAAAAAATCTCATCAACTAATTCCGTTTTTAGTGTCAAAAAGTAAATTCGGACTGCCAATGTTAATTAGTCTTTTAATTCAATATTACTAATTATAGACGTTTTGGAATGCCAATTCATAGATATTACCTCCAGTGTTGCTAGAGTATGTCGATTTATGATTCATTGCGTTATCTATATCGGTCTGGCTTTTTAATAGCGCGGCCGTGCTCGCGAACTCTGTATAAAATCATCGCTAGTTACGCCCATCGATCCAATACTATAAAGTTATCTATTTCACTGTGCTAGACCTCTTGGAACGATATTCATATAATTTTATACAATTTATGAATGTGAAATAACCATTCTCATAAAAAAGCTAGATTTACGTTTTCTGAGAGAAATATGTTACAACATTCTTATAACAACTGTGTTATAAGGATGAAATAACACAGTTATGAGATAGGGATACAGGGTATTCGAGAAATATCGTTGGTTTGTACAGATATACAGTCAAAGGATTTATTGCCCGTTGGAATAAGGGGAAACTGGCCATGCTCTAAAAATAAACGTTGTGAATCCGACTGTTTTTGTCAAACTTGGTTGCGTGTTTTCCGTGATAAATTGAAGCAACCAAAATATAAAAAATATGTCTTTTACAAAGCTTAAAAAATGTGGTTTTTAAAAACATTTTTACCAAAAAATCAAATAAGAATGGTTCACTTTCCGGGTTCTGCTGGGTAAATTTCATTAATTTCTCTATGGAGACAGTATTAATTAATTCTTTTTTTTAATGTACTTAAAAAAAAATTGTTTTCTTCACCTCCTTTTGAGAATGTCGAAAAAGTCGATACAGTTGTCAGGGGTAAAAATAAATATGCAAAAGTATGAAGTATTTGAGTTTTTCACGGACAGAAGTATAATCGTGATTTATTTTTGGGGTATTATACCGTGTTGCGCTACCTCCTTTTTTAGGCAACGTTTCGGACAGCTGATTACCATGTTGTTCAACATGAAAGAAGGAGGTACACGTCATAAAACCCCAGAAATTAATTATAATTACCTGAATTAGATCACATAATTACTGTTTGAGCAATATATATTACATTTTATACAACTTTTCTAAGGTGCTTAAATTAATAGTTTTTATTTTATTTTTATCACTGAACCGTGAAATATCACAGGAAAAAAATAAACAACAAAAAATCCATGCTGAATATTAGACTACCAACAGAACAGTGGCAAAAATTCATCATACTTGCTGAAAATAATAAGAATCATGTATTTTTGAATTGAGAATGTAACGTAGGTACATCACATCGTAAATTGTATTGTTTTATTACTATTTTTTTTATAGGAACACAAAGACACTTTGACAAAGTTGCATGGTCCGATAAGTAAGCTATTTTTAGTAATTGACAAGAAATTTGTCGTTAAAATAAACTTAATTATGATTACAAAAATTGAATAGTTCAATAAATACGTAACATATGAATTCATTTAAGGTCACGAAAATGGTTTAATTTGTAGTAAGGTGAGCCAGGAGATTTAGCATAACGCGACGTCACAAAGCTGACAATCTCGCCTGAAAAGAAGGTTCCTAGCGGTATTTATGACGTCAGAGCGGAGCAAAGTTGGTTATCAAATCATTTTTCAATGTAAATTTAATAACCTACTAATAACCATTTAACGATTTGCGAGTTAAGGTGATGCACTACGTCTTGTAATATTTTAAATTGAGCCGCTATCAATAATAACCCTTACGTAGATGGCGATAAGGTTTAAATTCCCGCTGAACACTATCCACCTGTTTTGATTTATGCAAGAAAAAAACATGGCCAAAAAGTGCCTTTTATTTTATTTTGCGGATTTTCAGGCATAAATATTTAATTTTTTTTCGATAATTTTATAAATAATTTAATTTGCCACATTATACAATAAAATCATAACTGAAAATGGGTTCATAAGTAGGAGATTTTAAACTTTAAAGCAGTTTTCATAGCCCTTGTACATTATTTTTTTCTGGGCTTATAAAAAGACTTATCTAAAAAATACTCGATTACTTCAAAGGCCAAGATGTATTCTACTCGCAGTATTTAATAAAAGCATCTGAAACATTTCTAGGCGACCAAATTTTCAAACCAAAAATACATGATTTTGCATTACTACGTATGGCATCGCCTTAAAATATATATTACATAATGTCATTTGAATTCTTCATTTCTGTGTAGTGAAAGGGTCGCGAAATTAGTTTGCACTAAAAACTTGCGGGTTATTTAAATTGAATCTACGTAAAGGCTAACCCAATTTCCCCAAGCAGTAAAGCGATGGATTATTTATGGGGGTTTGTGGTAGGCCGCCCTTGGTTTAGGTTTAAGGTTTAGGGGTTGCATCCGACCTATGGCGCCCTCCCAGGCCTAGCTGACCTAGCAAAGGGTTGAACGCGAGAGTTTCACTCATGAATGTGATGGGAGGTTTTGATAAGAGCGCGGTGATAGTCCGCCGAGGGTTTTTTAATGTAAAATATTAGGGCGTTTTACTTTTATTGCAATTTTATACTTCTATTTTGGAGAATAGTATTTTATAAAGTGTGAGATATCGTAATGTTCGTTAAGCTGCCAGATGCCTATTAATGTTAAAGAATATCCTCTCAATCCTTAAAAAAATATATTTTTGTGATTGAGTAAAAGCTAATATACTTTTTTAACACCATCAAAAATAAAAATAAACTGCTCCGTAACTGTCCGGAATTGGTGGGTATTGGATAGGCATTTGGGGTATGTTGTCAGGTGAATAGAGTGGGGAAAAGAAGGAGACTGGGATGGAAAAGAGGAAGGCTGCCTATTCAGATCTGGTCACCAAACGGGTCAAGCAACGGTTCGGTTCATTCACCAGGGCGATCCAGAGTATCGCACACTAACATTGCGGAAAACCTTTTCTCTCAGAATGTGGGTTTTTACACCTTTATTTTGATTCCGGACCATATATCGTTGTGTATTACAATTGCCTCCTTAATTAAGAGTGCTGTATGCGTTTTGAGTACTCTCAGGATAACGAAAACGAATCCAAATTAATGACCGGTTTCAAATAAATGTCCGGCAGTTGCCGATTTGTCAGGATGGCCGAGTTTACACGCTCGAAAGTGTTCTGATATCCTTTTAGAGATCGTTCGTTCTAAATTGGCTCACAGCGAAGCAGAGAACCTGACCTTGACCTTGCGATGATATTTATACATAAAATAATAAAAAAAACCTTTTACTAAAATACTTTTCAAACATTAGTAAGCTGGAGGTCGCAGTTTCAAATAACGACGTGCGCAAGTAAATTTTATTTAATGTATTTGTGTTATTTCACAAATTATTAATTTAATATAGTATATTTGCTGCACGTTCCAGAGTGGAAAATACAGTAATTGTTCGGAATCGCTGGACAAGAATTATATGAAATATTTTTAAGTACCACTACACAAACAAACGCGAAGTATGCGAGAAATCGGTGTGTCAAAATAGTGTCTCGTACGGAATATTTTCTCAAACGGTAGTCGCAGGTAAATAATTACCATTTTTAAATATAACCATCTGATTTACCTTAATTACCGTATTAAGGTAAATAAGGTAATTAAGGTAATTACCTTATAATTAGAAAATACTTGTATCGCCCTAGTGGTAAGACCACTATTCAGAATTGAATTATATATAAGACAAATTAAACCATGCGTTGCTCTGAAATACAAAGATTTATTTTGGTAAATATGTACCAAAATAAGGTAATTTTTGGATAGGGCCTGACACGCTTATTACGAATATTTTTTAGAAAAAAACTTTATATTCGCCTTAATTACTATAAAAGAAAACTTTTTGCATTTCGGGCGGCGGAAAATTATGAATTTAAATTTTCAATTGCGTTAACCAAAATTCACTTCGCGAATCGATGCGGCGGCAATCAGCTGCCATTAGGTACGCACTGTTATGTTGGTATCCCTGATACATTGATTTATATCACAAACCATGTTACACAAACCTAGCGTAGCCGGTAAACTAGTTGAAAACTGGGATGTTTTTCTTGCCTTGACGCGAGCAGGCGTTATTAAGGGGCACTTTCCTTTGTATCACAAACCATATTACACAAACCTCGGCATCCCACGAAGATAGCAACGGTCGTATTTAGCTCTTGTTGATGCATCAGTGATACCAACATAACAGTGCGTTCCTAATGGCGTCGCGTTGTCGCCACATCGATTCGCGAAGTGAATTTTGGTTTTATGCAATTGAAAATCAAAATGCATAATTTTCCGCCGCCCGAAATGCAAAAAGTTTTCTTTTATAGTAATTAAGGCGAATATAAAGTTTTTTTCTAAAAATTATTCGTAATAAGCGTGTCAGGCCCTATCCAAAATTTACCCAAAATAATTAACGTCATTTAAAGTTTATTTGCCGATCTTTTTATATTATTATACAAATTAAATATTTCAATCACTCAAATGTCAGCCACATAGCGAGTAAACAATAATGCTGTTTAATGTGTAACCAAGACAACACATCAATGACATTTAAAAAGCGCATAAAATAAAATAAAAATTCATAATTCAAACACAAAGGAATCTTAGGCATTTCTAGGTAGATACTTATTAGTATTTATTCCTTTACATATATATATATATATAAACTTAAATGTGCACCCTATGATAAGCTTTCAAAAGGTCATTTTTAGAGTAAAATATACATAAACCAAACGTAAACGTAATAAAAGTGATATTTTTTGTCATAAATACTCAATCACCCATTAGGTATTTGAATGGGCAATGAAGATAAGGAATACGGTGCTAATGAAGCGTGAATCTTCAGGTAAGTTAAGATAAAGGTAAAGGGTTAAATTAGCCGCTCATTCGTGGCATTATTATATGGCGATTAAGCGGTAGATTTAGGGAGGTGGGCAAGGCGAAGGTCAGTGGTGACCTTTTGTGATTCATTCATTAAATTTGACAGTTCTCACTTTAAAAATAAAATAAAATACGACCCAAGCGAAGCGGGTTGGAGATACGATAGCTGTGTATATATTCTTTTGTTAGGGATAACGAAGGAAGTTGTGTAAAGATATATATATATATATATATATATATATATATATATATATATATATCGTGGAAGCGTGATGCGTAAGCTATAAATAAATCGGTATTTTTATTGAATATTTCAAAAGCATTGATCAAGCAGGATGTTGTTTTTGAATCCATTTATTTGAATTTCACTTTTGTTTTCGGTAATGGATGAATGCTAAATCTTGGAAGCGGAAATCCTTACACCCGATCGAGCTGAAACTCGACAGAGAGCCTTGTTGTCGATGAAAATGCATTCTATCAATTTTGGTGGCAATAGCGCACACACGCGCGTACACATTAGCGCACACGCGCATTCTCCTGAAATTGGATGAAATGATGGCGCAACTAGATCGTGCCGTTCGATGCATAGGACTGTTCCACCACATAAGAAAAATCCATAAAACCGCACAAGAGTCCCAATTGCTCCCAACCGTCTAGAGCCAGTGAGACTATGGCATCACTGATTGGGGCATCTTGTGAAGCTGAAGGTAGTGGGGAGGAGAAGGAGATGAGAGGAGGAAGGTGGGGAAGTACATGGCTATTCAGATCTGATCACCGAACACGCCCAAAGCCATTTAAAGCAACGTTTCACTTCTTAGTGGTGAATTTTTACAAAAAACCCTTCAGTTTACCCTTCACAGAAAATACCATAGATATCCAGTTTTGTCACAAAATACGCATAAGGCATAATATTTATAATCTAATATCAGTGGAATTAATACTTGATGTGCCGTGATTGGAAAAAGCTGTCATTTGAATAATTTCCTTTGATAAATGACCGCTCAGTTTTTTTATTTACGTATCGGAAAAACCTCAGGCTTTACAGATTTACGACCATTTCGGGTATAAAATACACACGTTGCCGGGAACAAAACATCTCAAAAAGACCGATAAAATATGTGATTTTATGTGAAATCAGCAACTGGCGAGGCTACAAAAATTGATTATGCATAAAATAACATTTCTTTGTTTACACCATTTTACTCGAGTTTAAAGCTAATTTTGGGTATAATCCTACATTTATCGGGGCAGTGTGATAAAAATATGTTTTTAAAAATTGAGTAACCATAAAACCAGAATTCGGCCACAACTCTTTACAGAATTAGGAGCAGAAGAAAGCAAATTAATATGTCGTACATTTCGCATACTCGTATTTGCTACGCCTTTTGATTACAAAAATAGTTATAGTGATTTGTTTTTGGGGTATTATGCCGTGTCGCGCTACCTCCTCCATTAGCCGCAGTGTCAAATTACACATCTGCCCTGATGATGGACACTGCAATGCTGTCCGAAACGTTGGCTAAAGAAGGAGGTTGCGCAACACGGCATAATACCCCAAAAAATCACTATAATACTTTTGGCCGTGAAAATCTCAAATCATATCTGACAAAAATAGTTATTCAGTTTGGTTGAGTATTTTGTCCACAAATCCAAATTTAAGTTTTGAATGAAAAAGGGTTCCTGAATAAAAAGATTATAATAAATTGAAATAAATAAAATAAATCAACGAAGTAAAAAAAATAAAACAATAATAAAGGCGGTAATAAAAAAAAATTAGCAAATATTATGAGGTACGTTTATTGTAAGTGGTAAGTTTATATAACCAATATATTTTTTTATAAATTCGAATAAAAAAATAAGTAATTAGTTTGATGTGACTAATTAGGTATTTAAAGTGGGTGCGAGGGCGGTTGGGTGTTTACTTATTACGCTACTGTGTGTACTATCAAACATTAATGGTTGATGGTTCGCACCCCATTTGAGGGGGAAAATGTTTCCCTAGTTACAGTAAAATCATATACACATCACCTATATGGTGATATAATTAATACAAATATCAAAATATGATAATAATAATACCATAGATTCCATCATCGGTAAGTGATTTTTAAAAATTATTTTTGACTTTATGTCCGGGTTAAATCTTCCCCACAAAAAAAACAAAACCCTTCCACTCACTTTTCAATCAACAATATGCAAGTGCATTTTATAAGCATAATAAATACAAAACAAAACAAGAACAACACTTCAAATCACCAGAGATCAAATGGGAAAATAATTCACCGACTCCAGATATTTTCATGTCAGAGGGTTTGGCTCGGTAGAACTCTTAACTGGACCTATAAATTCTACTGATCCCTCAGTATAAACATTAATATTTTTTAATATCAAAAGAATTAAGAATATAATTAAAATTTTGATTTTTAAATACTATTTTAATAAGAAAACATTCATAAAAGCACAACTTAACTATGATATGTTTTACAGCTGAACCAATTACACAGTAGTAATTCACTCGCGAAAATAACACAACGTATCTTCGTCGCTTGATTATGAAATACATGGTGTCCGGGGGTAAAATGCACAAACTTAAATGGGAGGTGATCTACACGATAGTAGAAAAATATTTTTTTTTCGAAATTCCGTTGATTTTTTGCCCATAGAAAAATATTTATCCATAGCATATATTATTGTCTGCACACAATCAAGTATACCTTTGTACCTGAAAACTAACTTAAAACGTTGAAATTTTGATTTTTTTTTGATACTACCATCATGTCGAATCGCCTCTCGAAGTTTGTACACTTTACCCCCGGACACCCTGTATAATACAAATGATAGGTACCTATCAGTTTACTTTGTCAGAAGAAATGAATCATTCCATTGTTATAACTCATAAGTCTTTACATGAGTCGTAATAAAATATTTGAAATATTGCTCTAATGATGGTGAAAAAAATATAGCTACTATTATTTAATAACTTTTTATTCTCTTTTCACAGCACGTGTTTAGTTTTCTACCAAAATGATCCGAGCTATTTGCTACAGAAAAACAACTCGGTCAGAAACGTGTTCAGTCCACGTCGTTCCGAAATAATTCAGAGACATTAATATTCGCAAAAACACTACACTAATGTATCTCTCTCAGAATTGAGATTGATGATTGTTTCGATGCCTCACTATGTACGAATTATTATTAAAAATGATAGTATCTGTCAGTCGGGAGATGCGAAAAAAGAATTGCGAAATTACTTATCATTAGCAGTCCATAATGTATCTAGTCGGGATATGTAATGACGTAAGTCGAAAAAAACAAGGGAGTGAGTGAGTGTTTTTAAGAGAAATACAGGGAGCCTACTGATCTTCTTTAGCAGCCTGCAGAGTTAACCACATCAAGTACAATTATTACGAATAAGATCTAATTATAAGGAATATAATTTCAAACGAACTGTTTCAGGAAAATTGTTTGACGATATGCGAAATATCACTGAAGAGATAAACCAGTAGACGTGTCTTTTGGGCTTTTACATGTGCACCCGAAATAAGCTAATTTTTTCCATACTTCTCGTGAAATTCATCAAAAATATCAAATACAAAATATTTCCTTGAACATAAAATAATGCATAGCATAATGTATAATCAGTTTGATTTGTCTCTCTAGGGATCCGACAGTGAAATGATTTTACGTTAGTTTAAATGTTTCACACATAGCGAGATGGACAAGTACAACTCTGGGTGCGCGAACGACATTTTATGAAATCGGTGCTGTCGATAAGTAAATAAATAGTTTAATCAATTCATTTAATATGATTGCAGTAAAAAAATACACACAAATCAGCAGTAACAACGAGAATCAACAACAATCGCCGCCATTTGCAAAATATCCTTGTACGATGGCACTGACTTGATCACGTGAAGGTTAAAAATCCGCCTCACGATCAAGCCTGTAGTGTAGTCGGCCTTCCAAACAAATGTTATAGTTTTCTATCAAAATCGGTAAAGATGAAACTTCTAGATATTTTTATGTTGAGGGCGAATTCATAGAAAGAGTCAGATGAGAAATGTTTAATTACAACACCGATTAAGAAGCTTTCACAATGCTTTTCTCCCAAGACACAATTTTGATTTATGGGACGTCTCAGGATAAAGTAATAAATAATGTTAATGCTCGGAATCAACTCCTAAGTACGAGACGTAAGACTTCTGCGGAATGACATTATTCAACATCCTTAGATCTCTTGAAACGCTAATGGCGTGCTTTGAGATTAATAGTGTAGTTGTTACACACGTCAAATGAAAATGTAATGAAAAATACCTATATATTATGTTACAAATACAAATAAAAAAACCTTTTCTTAACATAAAAAATGCAGCTGAAAATGAAACGTGAAATGTGTGACAAAAACGTTAAAACTGATTAGATAGTAATATACTCGTAGGTAGTAGATAGTTAGATAGGTGGCTCAATAGCGTTGAAGTGACAGCACAGCACACAGGTACGAGTACTTTTGTATATATTGGTGCATAAGCATACACTTGCATAAAGATCGGGCGACGTGGATTTGATTTTTAATTAAATCTACAGTTTTATTACAAGGTTGATGAAATTTTGCACACTTGACCTTTAAAACAAGAGGAAGGTTAGGTTTCGAGAAACTCTGCGCAACGACCGGGCAACACCGGGGACTTCAGCTAGTAAATAAATAAACAAAATAATTATTTTATAATAAAAACACATAAATTTGTTTTTGACCACGATAGTTTTATTTTCACTCTACCGGTTTCGGAAGATCCCTTCCTTCGTCAGGAGAATATTTAAAACTAATCTACTACACAAAATATTGACACATAAATACAAAAATGTTAAGTGTTTGAGAGAGATGTCGACAAAGTGGAAGGGGTAATTACGGGAATTCCAGGAAGAACAGAGCGGTTAACTGGAAATATGTCAAGAATAGGACTATAAGACAGATTAATTTGGTTATTTATTATACTGGAGTTATTATTGATGGCTTTTCTGATTTTAAGTGCTTCTAAATTATCTAATTTTTTGCCTTTATTACTACGGTGAAGAATTTTAACCCCTGTATCTTTACTAAAAGTATGATCGGTGGAAATGAGATGATTGGCAAACTCTGAAAAATTATTGTTATTTAAACATCTTAAATGTTCGGTGATTCTAATATTTATATTTCTAGTTGTCTTACCTATGTAGAACGATGGACAATCGTTGCAACATAGTTGGTAAATGCCTGAGTGGCTAAATTTGTGATCTTTATCTTTAGTATTTTTAAGTAATTTTCCCAAGTTGTTATCAGTATAGAACGCGGGTTTAATGTGGGTAGGCAAATTTTTTGTACTAAGTGAAGAAAAATTGGATATGTATAAGATTTTACGCCATTGAAAGGGATTTATGATTTTATTATTAGTTTCAGGTGTACCAAATAAAAATGTATTCGTCGAAATGAGTATAAGTTTCTTATTCAGGATTTTATCAATTAAGTGTGTCGAGTAACCATTATTTAGAGCAATGTGTTTTATTTTTGACAGTTCAATTTCGAAATTAACAGCTGATAGTGGGATTTTTACTAAGCGGTGTACCATTGAATGATAGGCAGAATGTTTGTGTGATATCGGGTGGTTTGACGTGTTATGTATAGTTATATCCGTGAATGTCGGTTTACGATAGATGTTAAATTCAATTGTATTATTTATTGAAGTTAGTGTTAAATCTAGAAAATTAATCGATGCATTACTGCCTACCTCTACAGTGAATTGAATTTTTTTATGAAATGAATTTATAAGAAGAAGGAATTTAGTTAGTTGCCGCTCTGTTCCCGTCCAGATACAAAAAAATATCGTCTACATATCGTTTCCAAGTGAGAACATTATTTAAGAGTGATGACTTACAATTAAAAATCTTATTTTCTAAGTTATTCATAAAAATATCTGCCAAAAGTGGGCTAGTAGGAGCTCCCATAGGTAGCCCTTGGCTCTGTTGGAAGACGCAGTTGTTATACTGGAAATAATTTTGATTAAGGCACATATTAAATAAACGAGACAGGTCATCAATCATATCTTTATCTAAATTAGAGGATTTTAACATATCTACAACAAATCTTGTATCTGGACGGGAACAGAGCGGCAACTAACTAAATTCCTTCTTCTTATAAATTCATTTCATAAAAAAATTCAATTCACTGTAGAGGTAGGCAGTAATGCATCGATTAATTTTCTAGATTTAACACTAACTTCAATAAATAATACAATTGAATTTAACATCTATCGTAAACCGACATTCACGGATATAACTATACATAACACGTCAAACCACCCGATATCACACAAACATTCTGCCTATCATTCAATGGTACACCGCTTAGTAAAAATCCCACTATCAGCTGTTAATTTCGAAATTGAACTGTCAAAAATAAAACAAATTGCTCTAAATAATGGTTACTCGACACACTTAATTGATAAAATCCTGAATAAGAAACTTATACTCATTTCGACGAATACATTTTTATTTGGTACACCTGAAACTAATAATAAAATCATAAATCCCTTTCAATGGCGTAAAATCTTATACATATCCAATTTTTCTTCACTTAGTACAAAAAATTTGCCTACCCACATTAAACCCGCGTTCTATACTGATAACAACTTGGGAAAATTACTTAAAAATACTAAAGATAAAGATCACAAATTTAGCCACTCAGGCATTTACCAACTATGTTGCAACGATTGTCCATCGTTCTACATAGGTAAGACAACTAGAAATATAAATATTAGAATCACCGAACATTTAAGATGTTTAAATAACAATAATTTTTCAGAGTTTGCCAATCATCTCATTTCCACCGATCATACTTTTAGTAAAGATACAGGGGTTAAAATTCTTCACCGTAGTAATAAAGGCAAAAAATTAGATAATTTAGAAGCACTTGAAATCAGAAAAGCCATCAATAATAACTCCAGTATAATAAATAACCAAATTAATCTGTCTTATAGTCCTATTCTTGACATATTTCCAGTTAACCGCTCTGTTCTTCCTGGAATTCCCGTAATTACCCCTTCCACTTTGTCGACATCTCTCTCAAACACTTAACATTTTTGTATTTATGTGTCAATATTTTGTGTAGTAGATTAGTTTTAAATATTCTCCTGACGAAGGAAGGGATCTTCCGAAACCGGTAGAGTGAAAATAAAACTATCGTGGTCAAAAACAAATTTATGTGTTTTTATTATAAATTATGATGAGCCACAAAGTGAATGCTTTTTACAATTACGTAAAATAATTATTGTTGTATAATTATTAATTTGTATTATTTCATTCATATTATTTGTATATTTAAATTAATCATTAAAAAATGTAAGCGGCACGTTCCAAAATGGAAGATACTATCAGTATCGCCCTAGTGTAAGACCACCATTCAGAATTGAAACGTTTTTTGAAGTCCCATTAGCTAAAAACTGAATGTCACCCTAGCTGTCTTTTTTAGGTACTTTGTTTCTTCTTAGGAATAATTATTAATAATTAGTTATGGTTCAAATATTGTTACTATATACTGTCAAATAATTATCCGTTTGATAACTCATCTGATACATATTTTTCTTTCTTTTGTAATATGTTGTGTTTGTGTGTACTATTACTTTATGTTTGTGATTACTCTATGTTTGCTTCATTTAAATGTAAATTGTTAACCTCGATACAGGCTTAGTCCTAGTGTGGTTGATTTTTATGAGAAAAAACACGATTTATGTACAGTAAGATGCGATAAATAAATAAATTGTTTTATTCGTGTTTGGTGACCAGATCTGATACTTCCTAACCTTCCTCTTCCCTATCTTCATCCCCTCTCCACTATCTACAACTTAAAAACATATCCCAATCGGGAATGCCATAGTCTCACTGACTTCAGACAGTTGGGTAGTTGGGACTCGTGTGCGGTATTCACATAAAAAAATATACGAGTGTTAAAAAAGTTAATAGAAATCTTGCTTACAGTGATATAGATAATAAAAAATACTATATAGTTCAGATTTTATTTATGCTTTTCTCATAAATATGAATCCATATTTCACCAATTATTCGTTTGGTACATTTCACCCTGTTTAAGGTGAGATATTCACGAGTGAGTGAGCCAGAAGTTCGGCCCCTGCCAGATTGTTGGCATTAAACATATCAAAAGCACGCTTCACGTAATAATGCCGCACGCATGACGCGGACTGTTTATTCTGTTCACGCGTCGCGACGCCGAACGCCGAACGAGAGAAACGCTCATGGAAATGGGGCCTAACCTTTTTAGCACTTATTCGAGGCAAATGTTCAATTCGGAGGAAATTTATTGTGAATTTATTTGTGAAAAAATAAACTGAAACAGAGATTCTCAAAAGATGACCGTTGGAAATACAATATCTGAGTGGATCAATTCATGTCATAAGGCGACATGAAATTTGTTCCTGAAGTTCTGGGAATACCCAAAACGCATCGAGCACGCCTAATTACTTGAATTGAAATCCGCGAAAACTCCATTATCATTAATAGAGACGATGGAGCCGAGTTTAAAAGTTTTTGGTATTTGTTACTAGATGGTTACGCCAAAACTAAACGCCGAAAACCTTGATAATTTTCACTAAGTATACCGAAATACCGCCCGTAAGAGGTCTTGAAAGCGCAACACGGTCAGCTTTTCTGCATTTTTAAATTATTAACGATATTATTGTCTCACCTACTATGTTTAAACTCATCCCTTTCAATATATCTTCACGTAGACTCAGAAATAATTAATTGCTTTTCCTGAATCAATACTCCACAAATTATGGATACAATTCTTTATAAGTTATATTTTGTAATGTTGTGGCAGAATCATAAAAACCGTGGCCATGTCTTGAATTGACATTATCTTATTGTTTTTTGTACCCTATTTCTGTAATAGCTATAATTTTTTTCATCTTGTATTGTATCATTTCTCCTTGTATTAACTTGGTATTTAATGTGTTTTTATTGGACACAGTATTGAAATAAAATTACTAGCCCAAAAGGCAGAATACGCCGAGGAAAAGAATATTTGAAAATGAAACAGAGAGCCCAATAAGTTGGAGAAACTCTGAAATAAGCCCATATAACATTTTTTCTTTAAAAATACACGTTTTAACAAGTTTTGTGTAAATAAATTGTCTACAAACATGTTTTCCAAAAGTAAATTTACCATTTTCAAACATTAATACATTTTTCACAAAATGCATGTGTGTTGGTAAGATTATTTTATTTGTCAAAGAAAAAGAAGCAGGACGAAATTGGAAGTTGTACGTGGAATGAAATTTCTAAGAAAACAGTGAGGAATGATATAATTTTCCAGACGTAAGAGATATATTTTCAGATATATTATACCGCACCCAACATACCAAAATAACTTTACTTGAACCTGTAATAACCAAATATTTTTTACTTGCGTTAGAAAAAGAATACAGAGAATTTACAGAATAGTTCAATCATATTATGTGCATTTTGAAACAAGCTAGTAAGATCTTTCTCTACACACAACTTTAATACAGGTATTCGAGTTATAAAGGTTATTCATATGGTTTCCCCTTGCTTCCACTGTATTCCGTCTACTTTGTCTTACTTATCCTTGGTCAACCCCTACGAACGTACTGTCGTACGAAGTATCGTACCATCATTAAAATTGAAAATTATTTGAAGGACTTGATAATATGAACAGTGGCGGCTTCTGACTTTTTTCATGCTTGATTGCGATCATTTTATCACCGGGCTTTGCACGAATTTGAATTTTATTTTTTTCCGATACACGTACTTCTTTTTAAATAATTGAAACAAAAAAGGAATAAAAAAAATGGCGTCATAGTTTTTAATTTCGATACTTATGATGGGAATAAAGATATACCTAACTTAAAAAGAGTTGCGTAAGCCTAGAAAATCTAGAGAGAAAAAGTTCTGCATATTTAATTATGCGAGAGCTTACCGTGCAAGCGATTTTTCCGTATCAAACAAACTAATTTTCTGATAACTAGTAAAGATTTGCAGTAAAAAATTTGGTGCTGTGTTACAAGATAATAGCATAATTTTCAATCTTAGATCATTAGCATAAAAAGGTTCCCGCTGCCAGGGCTCATTTCTGATCTTAGGTGTGTACAAAAGAGGAACCCTCTAACTGAAGCACGTCTCATAAA
This sequence comes from Hesperophylax consimilis, assembly GCF_061612785.1. Taxonomy (NCBI): domain Eukaryota; kingdom Metazoa; phylum Arthropoda; class Insecta; order Trichoptera; family Limnephilidae; genus Hesperophylax; species Hesperophylax consimilis. The sequence goes on from NC_142838.1 coordinate 27,243,138, forward strand.
TAAAAGATTCAAGATTTTTATAACAACCTATTTTTAAATTGATAACTTTTACGAAGGGAGCCAATAAAAATAGCGCCGGGAAAAAGGTTTTCGCAAACATCGCGTTATTCACAACCGACCCTACTCGAGATGAGGGGGTATCTACCTATCAATTAACCTTCAACCCCTACCTTGGCGGCTTTGGACCCGAACATGGCATTGTAACCCAGAAAACCTCAACTCAGGGGCGTGTAACGTATGGGCCTGGGATTTATTTTTCAAAACGATTTAAAAAAAAAACAAAAAATTTTAGTAGGTAAGTAAAAAACACGATCCACGTACAGTATATGCAAATCTATTATATCGTATCTAAACTTACCTATCAACTAGAATTTATCTGATTATAAAAGTTCGTATCAGAGTTTATGCAGCCTTTATTTAGAAATAAAAAGATAATAAATTATATAATAGCATCCTCCTACGTCAAGCTTTGTTAAAATTTTATTTATAAATTAAGATATTGAGTAGCTTTCACCAATTAAAACTAAGTAAGCGGGAATTTAAGTACATGCGCCACATTAATAGTGTAACGATTAGCGGAAGATATTAAATTACTTAACTTAAGTGTGACCGTTGAAAACACCAAGATTGTGCGGTTGAAGAAAAATTCAACGGTTTTCCAGATTGATTGATGAAAGCGGCCGCCAATTCTCATTTTATTTCATTATTGTTAAATAGACTAACAGAAATTACAGGTATAAATTTTTTTTTTGATTAACGGGAATTAGGGCCCTGAGGAAAATAATTTCCCTCAGGGCCTATATTATCTTTTTGGAGGGTCTTTTTATAGGAAAGGAAGTAGAGGAAATTCTGGGAAGATAAAGGGTATGAGGATTGGGTAGGAATCCAGGTATCAGTGTGTCCAGGAGTGATGGACAAATGCATAGGTATATCCCTCCCACTGCGGCGCAAGGCGATGGTTCGAGAACCAGCCTCTCCCGATCTGGCATGCCACACAACTGGTGGGAAGGCGCATCCTGAACCTACCAGACCCGATGAACCCGGGCACCCCTGCTATATCACCAAACGTAGCGAACCACTTGGGGTGACCTATGGCAGAGGCGTTGGTTATCCAATAAATGGAATCCGGGGCGGCGGTACCTAAACCCGGATCCCAAATCGAAAATTGGTCATAGAGTTAATTTTTTGAGAGTACAGTATCGTTTTTCCATGAAAAAATTTTCAAATGCTGGAATAATTTTAAGGACGGGTTGTTTCGGAGAATTTGAACAATTCATCAAATTTCAACGTTCATTTTCGGGTTCTGTGAAAGTCCTATTCAAGTTCTGTAATTATATCATTGTAAGCTAATTGCTTGACAAAACTGAAATAAAAACAGAATTTGAAAAAATCTTTCACAGAACTTGAAAATGAACGTTGAAATTTGATGAATTGTTCAAATTCTCCGAAACAACCCGTCCTAACAGTGAAACGTTTTAACAATCTCAGCCCGTCACTTTTGTATAACCCTCGCTTATTACATCTGCAAAGGTCGCCACGACCCGACACTGCCCGCGTGTCGTGTCATCATTGTGTACACGGACCTGGGTTTACGTCATCGTCCTGTAAGTTTTTCAAAAGCTCGCCCCGGGGCAGGGGGCGCTGGATGGGGGTGCTCTAAGGGGGAGGGCAGGTGCGGCTTTTCATTAGGGAGGAAATGAGACATCAAAAGCGGGCAGGTATTCAATTTAGAGATTCGCCGCCGAAAGGCAATGATTGCTTTTAAAATGGAAACTTTACTGCCAAGCTTTTTCACATTTGCCCGCGAACATTTTTTATTAATTTATTATCATTGAATTTCTAAGAACGAAATTTAATGGAGGTGTCACAATATCAAGTATGTTTTACAAGATAGTGACAGTGGCAATTCAACACACTCTTGAAAGTCAACCAAAATGATGAAAAAAAAATCTAGGTTATTCTAGGTTTATAGTCCATTTTGCATCCCTTTTAAATATCTTATACCACTTTTCAAAAGTTTGTTGAATTGCCACTATCCTGAGTTGACACGGAACCAGTTGACACGCGATACAAATGATTAAAATTGTAGGATAATGAAAGTATGTATGGTTAGCGTTAAAATATTCATCGAAATTTCAATCAATACATAGAACAAATGTATTAATTTGATACGTTAACGGAAAGTAAACAACAGTCTCTACCCCAACCACATCAACTGACTATGTTAACTTTTTTACGTTTTCTAATCCCGAATCAATGATGGTTATGTGTAATTACATATACTTCGCCTCATACTAGCAAAAATTCATTGAGAAATTAAAACAGATCCAAAAAAGAGTTTATAAGATACCTGTACCCGAGATGGACTACGAAGATTTGCTCGTTGTAACGCGCTACCAAAGTATACAGCCGAGAGGAAGTGAGACACTTGCAGTAACGGCGTTTAAAATCATAATAATAATTTAATAGGTAGCCCATAGTATTTTCTTTAATCATTGGCCACACCTTCTGGAATGCTTTAAGTTTTTCGTATCGAACAACTACAGCAAGGGACGGCACCATGTATCCCATATACGGACGTACTGGCTTACCATAGCATGACACGAGGTATGGCGCCGTTAAATGACGTTTCCAAGACTGTTGAGATTTTAAACAATAGCCTAGAAGGATTATTATATGTATGGAATGTTCTTTTTTAAATAATTTATCTAAAAATATGTAATTTATGTCACATATATATTGTCAATGTCCACACAGTCTGTATTACACAGAAAGATATAGCTATTTTCGGACTATTTCCTTTACCATAATATTACTTTAACAAACCAATCAAAAGGGTAATCAAGTAATTACTAATTAGTTTCTAGGACGCGTCACAAGTCACAACCCAATAGTTTGGTATAAAACTCTGCACTGGGACATTTCTACCAATAGTCCTAATTAGTGGAATGGAGTTGAGAGGAGGGGACTTATTTGATTTTCCAATTTAGAGCTTGCTTCGCTTTATGCCACTAGATGGCTAGGGGTTCATTAAAGGGTACTTCAACAATAATTGAACCCTAATTCCAGGTTAACTTATAAATCTGACGTAAACATAAAGATGGTGTGACATTACTTGACTAAGAGAACAATAATGGTAAAATTAACAAAAATATAGCACTATAATCAGACTTTCATCTTATAAATCTGATGCAAATATCCCTAAATTGGGTGTGACATCACATGATGAAGGGACCAATAAAGGCAAATTTAGAACAACAGATCTGATACAAATACCCGTTAAAATTGTTTTATTAAACTTGATTAAGGGATCAATGGCGGTAACTTCAAAATAATTGCACTGTGATTAGAGTTTCAATAATAATGATTGCAATTGGAACTCGCTTCGCGCTTCTACACGGCTAAGAGATCATTTACGGCAACTAACGTATATTTGTGCTGTAATAATTATTACAGCTTCGAGAATAATTGTTTTTCAAATAGAGCTTTCTCAGTAATGATTAATGATCATTTGTCCACTACTTGGCCAAGGGATCATTAAAATAGCATCTGTAATAAATGCACCAAAATAAACCATTTTAAGATAAAATTTCCTCCTGTTTTATGCAAATGATTTTACATGTGTATTATGTAATGAACAAAATATCTGACTGGTTTGTGTTTAGAGAGTATTTATACACGATAATATTGTGAAAGAGATTTTTTTTTAAATATTTTTTGTATTAAATAGCTAGCATAAATAATATTTGACAAGGATAATCAATGTTGTACATACATTGTTAGTTTTATGGCCATTACATCATAAAATAGGAAATATCGTCGTAAAAGAACGGAAGCAATGGTTGTAAAATGAACGAATAAAATGATACATTTCCCTCTTTTTATAAGGTGGCTTCTTCTATGCTTCCAGTATATTATGGAATGTTAGACATTGTGAATATTCATTTATTCATCTCGTTTCACATTGACAAATACTTTTAGTATCGATCTGGTGAATACTCGGTAATAGTTACGCTGATCGCTTTAAATGTTAAAAGAAAGACAAACTTTCCCGGATTACGAATAACCTGAAAATATTTGAAAATCTTCTACTACCACCACAGTAAGCGGAAAATGTGGTATGTGTTGTGATGGAGGACTTAGGCAGCCGAGGAATTGAACACGATAAGCCTGGGTGGGACCCAAACGCGATGTAAATTCAGCAACCGACCGGTCTATTTAGTAACTAGATCAGAATAGGCAGATATATTACAACCTTCCACTTTCCTTTCTCTTTCCACTGTCCCACCTCCTTCAGTCTCACAAAATTTTCCAAAATAGGTGAATCCCGCACAACAATCCTAACTGACCGGATCTGTTGGGCTATGGGGACTATAATTGGGTATGTAGGGAGACAGAAAGAAGTGGAGAACTGAATGAGAGGTGAAAAAGAAAGGCTGGGTACCTGACTGTTCAGATTTGGTAACCTAACACGGCTAAAGTTAAATGATGGCTATTCACCAAGGCGAAACTGATTAATTGATAGTACCTTTTACTCTACAATGCTATAGTATTTATGTAGTTTCCACTGGCTTCGGGCAATCGGGATAATGAGTAGATATTCACTTAGGGATCATGTCTAAAAAAAAACCTCATAATAATCCAAAAGTTTACTACTGAGAGTGCAAAATATCAGTATTCACCAAAATCTTCATACAATGCTGAAAACGAAGATCGTATGGTTAATACTTTTATGATAAACGGCCTGCTGGTGTCAGCGGCAGAAAACTTTTATATTAAATTTTACCTCAAATCCGCAGCAGAAGGTGCGAAATATTATATATAATATATTGTGCCAATATTATTTATGATCTGAAGTATGGAATTGTAAAGGTCCCTTGGTTAAACCACATTCGTCACACCGTGATATCCAGTCCACAATGAATGACAGGTATTCTAAATTAGCGGGAAAGATTTAACAGGTCCTGCAGGAAAGCTCGGCTTTATTAAATTGAGCCTTTGTTTGTTGATAGATAGCACCCTATTGATGGTTTTGAGCATCTTGCAAGCATTTTTATTGAACTAGATTTATTTTTACTGGCAGTTTTTTTGATACATACAGGTACATATATAATTATACAAAACATAAGACAGTAACAAAAAATCCCACAAAGGCGAAGACTGTGCGTGAGCATTATATGTTAAGTATTCAAAACAGTGGTGGTTACATTATCTATGGTTTAAATGAAAAAAGAAATATGAATAAAGAAAAAAAAAGTTAGATTAATATTATTTTACTGGAGTTTTAGCTAACTTAATAAAAAACAGCTTAAAAGAAGTTAACCTTTTTAATGTAGATGGTAATGGCATATTTATCATATTCGTAGTATAAATTATTGAAAAAAATCTCTCATTTCCAGATACTTTTTAACCCAGCTTTTGACATTTATTTTATACGAGTTTAGTTTTTGGCACACCTTGATGGAACTCGGCAAGGAATTAAATAATTTTGGTCCAATTTAATTAATGTGTCTTTGGGCTAGCCTAGTTTAATCGTGTGACTATATTTAGAATACGAAAATGCTATAAATAATTACCTAATACTACTCCACTAATAAAAAAATATAAACATTTTTTTTCGATAAAGTGTGAAAATAAATAACTAGTTTATTTTTTGTTTATAAAGCTACACACTTGATGTCATATTTTAAAACCAATATTGTGACCAAATTTTGTTTTTCATATTTGGCACACAAATATTTTGAATCAGATGATAGAGAGATTGATGAATTAAAATAAATTGTTATTCTTGAAAAAAAAAATTTGATTTTGAAAATTTTAACAAAAACCTGAATAAAAGTTCAGATCCGGAAATAAATTTGTTCAAGTGGCTCAATGGCCGAAAATATTTTACTAGTCGTATGGGTATTAGCTCGGCGTTATTAATTGAGGTCTTTGTTTTGTCAATAGAGGGCGCCCTGTTGATCGATTGGCACATTTTTCTATGGATATAAAACGTGTTTTACGGGTATTTACAGAGCTCTGAGAGTGAAGTGAAGGTTTAAAACTTTAACATTTTTTGTGAAGTTGACGGGCGAGATTTACGACGGGCAATTTGTAAATGAGATTTATTACTATTTTTATGAAAAATGTTTTGCTGAAATCTGAGATATTCATTAATACATTCTTGCTATTGATTTTCCCGGAAACTTTAAAATCACGAATATAATAAATGACAATTCCAATTTTCAAGATGGGGGTCGAGAATGGGTATCGCCGCCCCGATAACTATTTATTGGATAACCAACACCGCTGCCACAGGTCACCCCAAGAGGTTCGCTACGTTTAGTGACTTAGCAGGGGTGCCAGGGTTCACGGGGTGAGGTTTTGTCTAGGTCTTGGTGGCGGAAGGGCCTTCCCACCAGCGGCGTGGCGTGGCAGGTTGGGGGAGGCTGGTTTGGGGAGACCCTTTAACCTCTCCAACTGGTCTCTCGACCCATCACCTTGCACCGCAGTGGGAGGGATGGATTCATACGTCCGTCACACCTCGAAATACTGACCCCAGATTCCTACCCACCCCTCACATCTTATTCCATCCAAGAACTTCTTATTCTTAATCTCCCTTTCCATAAAGCCACACAGCATCTTCAAGATGACATAAACCGTGAGAGATTTTTTTTCCTCGGGGCCTCCTGTGTGGAACTAATGTAAAAAAATGTTTTGTAACGATTTTTTTACTAAACCCGATTTATTTTAATTACTCAATCAATAACATCATTCTTGAATCTGTTTCCCAAATAAATGACTTAGGTGTTACATTCGACACCAAACTTAGCTTCATACCCCACATTGAAAATATTTCAAAGAAGGGTTTAAAAATGTTAGGTTTTGTACTAAGAGTGGCTAAAGATTTTACCAACATTAAAACATTGAAACTTCTTTACACATCACTAGTGAGAAGTCAGGTTGAATATAATTCAACTGTATGGTCTCCGACTATAATGCGCATTCTCAAACAATAGAAAGAGTATAAAAAAATCCTAAGCTTTTTAAATTATAAACTAAAAATACATAAAGAACAAATAAACTACACTTATCTATTACGGTTATCTAATCTATTAACTTTGAGTGACAGAAGAACTTTTTTCGATCTAGTATTTCTATTTAAAATCTTGCATAATACAATTGACAGCCCTGAATTATTAGCGTTCATAAATTTGAATGTGCCAGCCAGAAACACAAGGTCAGTAATACCGTTTTATTGTGGTAATACTACGACCAGGGCGCAGTTCAATATCCCACTCCACAGAATTCAAAACTTGGGAAATATGTATTCGCACATAGATGTATGGAATATGTCACTTATACAAGTTCTCACTAAAGAAGTTCTTTGTTAAATTTATCAACTACATCGGCAAATTAAATGTATGATTCATAGAAGTATTATAAACCATCATAATCTGTAGTATTATTTAGTTATAAAAATAAAAGTTTTTTCATCATTAAAATTAACTTATATAAAATATTAAAATACAAATCGGACAGTTCCGAACTCCTGCAACTAGCTAATTCCCCGGTACAGTGGTTTCGTACTATGCGAAACCAATACCGAACCAATACCGTAACAATAATGTTGTGATTCTCTGATCACGGTACTTTAAATTTTGGTTTTTATTTTTCACTGAACTTTAAATTTAAATTTATATTGCATTTATTTTTAATTCATTTTTGTATGTGTGTATATTTCTTTCTCATGTTAAATTGTACTGCCTTTATGTATATATGTAAAAGCCCTCTGGGAGTAAAATAAAATAAATATATAAATAAACACTCTGATAAAGATAACAAAAAATTAAGGCTGTAAAAATGCTTGGTTCTGTCATTTCTACTTTTTAGAATGCTTCACTTCCTCACGTGGAAAAATGAACCTTTCAGATACGATACAAAATTTTAAAATTTTAACCGATAATTATTTTTCCAACATAAAAAATTGGCTTTGCGCGATGCTAATATTACCTAGGAAAAATTTGTGAGAATTTGTATGAACTCAAGATCCCATATTTGTATACTCCAATACGGACATATTTGACATTTCCATCGCAGAGCAAATAATAACAACGTTACGAACTGGAAGCGAGCTAACATTTTACTTCTCATTTTTATCACTCAAGTTTTCAAGGTTTATTTTTTCTTGAAATAATAAGGTATGGCAAAAACAATATTAAAATGGCTGTCAATGATAATTTTTTGCATTATACCTAGCTCTCTCATTAAAAATTTAGGCCTATTAGATCTATCAAAAAAAATTATACATAAAAATGAAAAATCAGTCATTTCAAATACATGTAGGATTAGGAAAGATTTTTAAAATGTTTATGTTGAGTGATCAGTAGGATTTATAGGCCCTGTTAGGAGTTCTACCGAGCCGAACCCTCTGATATGAAAATATCTGGAGTCGGTGAATTATTTTCCCATTTCATCTCTGGTGAGTTAACGTGTTGTTCTTGTATTGTTTTGTATTTATTTTGCTTATATAATGCACTTGCATAATGTTGATTGACTAGATACTAGATGATCATTTGTGGAAAAGTGTGTGGAAGGGTTTAGTTTTTACTAGACTAGTTTAATCTAGATAGTATTAAGAATTAGAAACGAGTCAATTTTTTTCCATTCCGTTTTCATCACCAGAGATCGTTAAGGTTTCAGTTTGCGTTAAATAATAACACACATCAAAAATTTTGTACAATTTGTATATTAGTAAAGCGGCCTACAGAATTGTCAATATTATGTTCCAATGATCCACACGCAAACCGCATGTACTTACAAATTATCTGTATTTAAATTCACAAAAGACATTTAGAAAATAAATTAAGTGGCTGACAATGAAACTGACAATAATCACATAAGTAACACCACCAACACCCAAAAGTGTGATCATTACAGAAGTTAAAGAACTATTAATCACCAAACTATGTAAACATGCCTAAATAACAGAAATTTACAGAATTACCGTAGTTAAGCGACCGACAATAACACATCCAACAAGGCCACCAAAACAAGAAATGAATATAAAAAATCATTAACTTTTCTTTTTTATTGTTGTTGTTGTTGAATAACCGGATACCCGTTGCGGGACTCGAATAACCGGGTACACATTGCGTGATTCGAATAACTGGGTACCCGTTGCGGGATTCGAATAGCCAGGTACATGTTGCGGGATTCGAATAACATGATCTTTTCGACCTTTGACTCAGTCCGCACTCACCGGATAATCGAGGTAGTATAAAAACACTCGCTTTAAAATTACAACGAAACACAACAATCTAATACTTAGATCTTTATTTATCTTTACAATGTTCTATTCTGAGGTTGCCAGCATGGTGTGAAATCTACCTAGTACTTTTGGGGGAATCCCAAACTTGGTCGGGGGATTCTCTTATAAAGGAAAAAAATGTGGGTAAAATAAAACTAAGTGTTTTTTTCCATTTTAGGAAATGGGAGTAGATGTCACAAAATTAAAATGGAAGCTACGAACTACGAAGAATTGTGCGTGGAAAAAGGCGCACGTTCCGGCAGTAAACTTAACGCGGTGTTTTGAAATTTCAAAGAACTGAGCGGGGGAATTTTTTATATGAAATTTTTTTTCCGTTGTGCAATTTCTAAAAGGGGAGGATTTTACAAAAGCAAGTTAGAAAACTCTTATGAATGTATGTATATGTACTAGCTCTAGGTATTTGTCTCAATTTCAGAGCGGTTAGCTCTCACTTATTCGAATGAGAATAATTGGACATTATTCCGTTCTCTCTCACCTTTTTAAAATTCTAACTTGCTTGACTCCCCAAATCTGTGGTCTACAAGTAGGAATTTAAAATAAAATATTTTTGGTTGCCCTCTCCAAATAAATATCCTAACTTCCATCAAGCCTTATCTAAAATTGCCTCCTCTCCGTTAAACATCTCATCTCTTTTAAGTTGTCCGAACTCGTCCAATCGTCCATATAATTATGAAATTTTTTTCATTGAAATAAATTTAAAATATAAATTCGCCTCCCCTCTCTCCATAATTTTAAATAATAGCCTAGAACACCCTTGAAGGGTGATCGCCCAAATACATTGGTTTGAGAAAACAGATATGTGTACATTAGTCAAATATCTATGTACAAGCACGTAATGTACAATATCATCATTGGGAAGAGTATAAAAAACTGTAAACACAAAATGTAAAATTTACATCGGAGTGCGAAAGATGCAAAAATTCGAATTTAAAGATTGGATTAAATTTAAAACAGTACTGTAAGGTGTAAGAATCGTCGTGGAAACATTAGACACAAAAACATAAAAATTCACGTGTATTCGAATGCAATTTTGTGTCAAAATTTTAATGTAACCGGTGAAGAATTTTCAAATTATTAAAAAACGAAAATTAACTTTGTTATTTTATTTATTTTTATTTTAAATACATAAACGGCTATACTGCCTTTTATAAATAAACATATTATAGAGTACAAATAAATGAATTTATTATAATTTTATTATAATTTTAATTTATATATTTAGATTAAAAAATCATTATCGTTTAATTTTAGTGAGAATTTTTGGCACAGAGTTTTGGCGGCCGGGAGGAAAAAGTATCATTTGAACCGAGTATAAAAAGTAGGCTCATATCAGCAGAACCGCCAACCTTTGAAGATAATGTATACACACGTGTATTCAGCTTGTACTCTTGCGCCTAATACCAAAGTTTAGCAAACCACTGCAGGTTTCAAAGTATTTCTATTAATTTCATGTAACGGTTGGCGCTGAGTGGAGGAAAGCTGGCAAAGTACTCCTGTTAATATAACGCTATACCTTCGCTACCTTCCATGAGCATCTCGCTCACAGATGTAATCACTTTGGAACTTACGCCTAACTAATAACTAATAGGTTTAATTGCTACACGGTGGAAGCTTTTTCACGTTAGCTCGACAAGTTAACTGAAAAAAAATTTAGACACAAAATTACAAAATGGATTAAAGAAAAAAAAGACAATATCACCCAAATTTCATAACATAAAATAAAAAAAACCTACAGGTAACACACAAAACCAATATAAAACACGCATCACTCACAAACACATAATATTATATTTTAAATGTATTATTTTCTCTTTAAACCTATTATGTATATTATATTTTTATATTAAAAAATGAAGGCCTCAGCACGGGTAAGCCACCCAGAGAGGCCAACATTACTGGATAACTCTGAAATTTAAAAAATAGTGTACCAAAATAAAATTAAAAAAAAAGTGTACGGAGAAAACTCACTAATATAAAATGTTGCTAATTTATTAACAATCTGGTCAAATTATTTGTATTCCGGTTAAAAACCGGACTGCAGGCTTTTAACGATTAAATTGACAGGTTTCCTAAGAATCTATCAGTAATACACACGTGTGTTATGGGGATGTCAGCACAAATGTCAATAAAAATTCTAATATTTTCGCATTTCATCATTATATTTATTAGGATAAACGCAGCTGCATGAACCACGTATTCCGATATATTCTGAAAGTACTAATAGTTTCTTAGGAAATCGCCTGCTATCAAGTTTAACAAGATTTTAATAAATCAGTAATACTCATTTCTCTCCTCGAGGTTAGACTGAAAATGAGTTTACTACAATCTACTTAGAGGTCATTTTAAAATTTCTGCAAAAATTATAATTGTTTAAACATTCTTATTACGTTATTATAGTATTTTAAAGGTGGTTTTATTTCCAAGTAATTTATTTCAACCAACCCAGAAACTTACGGATTATGAAAATATTCCAGCGTTTTCAGAATAATGTGTGTTACATAAAACATATTTATATAGCTTAAATTGTTTAAAAATAATACAACTTAACGTATGCGGAAATAAACTCTTCAAGTATAAAAAATTAAATAAATGCAGGTGGGCGGAAATTAAGCGTAATGTTTGTAGGAATCGCTTTTTCAAATTATATAAGTGTTTAATAGAGGAATTTGAGAGATCACTCTGTACATTAGACAGCAGATGGTTCCAGACATCTGCGATTTTGGAGTGGTGGATCGGTCGGTGAGGATTTCAAGGGTTTTCTCATCACTTCAGCTAAGAGAGAGCTCATGACATGTTCGGATAAAGTCAGTGGCTGAGTTGACAAGTGCGCCCAGGCGTCGCGCGTCGTGGGGTTCAATTCCTCTGTTGCTAAGACTTCCTTGCACTTCCGCTTATAATTATGATAGTAGGAGTTTTTCAAATATTCTCAGGCTTAAAAACAACACATAGTTACCTTGATCACTATAATTTTCTTTATATTTTAAAACGAAGACAAATATTCCCGGGTTATGAATAAACCGACGATATTTGAAAATCTCCTACTACCCTACAGTAAGTGGAAAATTTTGCTTGAGGAATTGAATTGGCCACTGACTGGTCACTAATCAGTATTAATCGAATATGTTAGAAAAGAAGGAGGATATGTATGTACTTTACTTCTTGATTTGATGGGAAACCAGGTTCGTTGTTTACGGATATTTAATTAAATTCGAAAAATTAACATAAATATTAATCAAAATAAATAAATTAAAATCCACGACTCTTTTCGTAAAACAATTATATACTTAGTAGCCTTTCGTATTCAAGAGAATAATAAAAATAGAAAGTCATCCTTGGAAATGAGAATACACTATAATAATTCATATTAAGTGTAAGCTTAAATTATCGTCTTCCGTAAAATCCCTGGCAAAAGCCATTAATCATTCGAAAATATCAATTAATCTTTAAGGACGCTTAGGAAAAGCTATAAAATAAGCGAAATGAATACAAAAATAGTAATAAACATTATCCAGAGATTGAAATTTTAATGAAATCTTCCCTTTTACTTTACTATTTTCCGTGAGGTAGAAGTTTAAATATCTTCAGGGAGCTTTCGCTTTTTGGTAAATTTCAGGAATTTTAGGATTTTTAGGAATTCCGTAGTAGTTTCAGAAATCACCATTAAAGTTTATGAGTGGGTTGCAGGCATGGGCGGAATGTTAATGAGACATGTAGAAAGACTAAACATCCAGTTCGGTTGAAATAATACGATTTTACTCCTTTGCGAGAAAAGAAAATAATATATGCGAGTTTGTGTGGTTGGAAAAACAATTTTAAATAATCTGTGCTATAAAATTTAAGAGTTCACATTACAAAATACTGGAGGTTACTAAACAGCTAATGGGCTACGACAGTGACTTTACAAACTTACCATTCGAAAATATTTAATAAAAAAAAAAGTTTAATTATGTACAAGTTCTGCTGTGTAATTATCATTACGCATAATGCATTCTAAAGACGAAAGAGCTGTTACACAAAATAATAAATAATTAATAGAACTTGTTTATCAAGAAACTTAAAAAATATATAAAATGACATAATTATTAAATGTGTGAAAAAACTTTAAATTAAAAAGTAGATCTAGAAATTTCACTCGATAACAATAAATGTAATTTTTTCCTTAATTTCTTCAAAGCTAATTTTGGTAAAATGCAAGCAAAAAGGAGTACTAATTTCCACACCGGTAGAGTTAACAGGACATATTTGTTCGTTTCTTTAGCAAAAATTCAAAAGTCAGAAACTTTTAGACGTTGTCATCATACTACGTACGGGTTCATTGAGTAGAACAATTGGACAGGCGTAGTTTTATTTTACTGTTTTCAGAATTATTGCCAATACGCCCTGAACGTTAAGCAAACAGACCAAGGACATTCAATTAATAGCAGAAATAAATCCCCCATCGAGTTTTTAAGTGCGACGCGTTACGACCTTTTAAAAAAATATCCCACTTTTATAGTCCTACCCTGTCATTAAATAATATTTCTCTGCAGACTATGCCAACCCCTATATTATGTGATTGTATATTATACCTACCAACTAAACACCAAAGCCTTTCACAGCCATAAAGCGTGTACATTTTTTTAAATTATCCATTTTGGGCAAATCCCCAAGTTTTCGCTATCGTCACAGAACAGAAACATTCAGTTAATTTGGTTTTAAATTCGGACGGATGTTATTCATAGTTTTGGGGAATGATGCGCCTGCGAGTTACTTTCATTAAAAGCTTTTTTTGCCTCATGCGCGGAATAAAGCGGTAATAAATAAAGCCTTTTTGCATAAATGGAAACATAGGAAGGCTGTTCGGTCGACGAAATGATAACAAACAACGACAAAAGGTCATTTGTCCGACAACAAATATGCGACACAATGTTGCGCGGTAAACAAATATTTCAGTGAATAATATTCAATTCAATTGTTTTCGAATCGGTAAATTTAAATAAAAAAACATTCTGCAGTGCAGTTTGAAATTGAATTTCTGATTCTGTAGAGAAATCCAATAGTTAAGTATTCAAATAGAATCACTGGAGTTAATAGGATTCACGTGGTGCTGAATCATTCCGATATAAATTAATGGAAAACATACCTAGATATGACCGTTTTACTCCCTTTGTAAGTATAACATCCTGATTTATTTATAAAGTCTTATAAAACTGAGTAATCAGTGTACTCGTAAGAAATCTCTAAGCTTATTTACAAGTATATACTCGTATGTATACACGTATAAATTTTTACAGATCCATATTTCATATTGTAGTTGGCAATACTTCCGCAGAAATTGTAGATGTGTTCAACTGCGCGGAATATATTAACAATATATAAATAACATATCTCAGTAATAATAACAATTAAATTTAGCATAATACTTTTCTTCTGTATGGGTTCTATATAAGTTTAAAGAAAATTTTACTTTTGATTACTGTACCACTGAATTAATATGTACATGTTTGTAAAAGCCCATATGGGCGAATAATCTCTCCCGAACTGGCCTACCAAGCAGTTGGTGGGCAGACGCATTCGCCGAAAAGACCCAGCAAACCACACCTCCTGAACCCGGGAAGTCCTCAAAAGTCATCAAACGTTGCGAAACACTTGGGGTGACCTATGATAGAGGTGTTATCCTATAAATGGTTTCCGTGGCGACGGTACCCATACCAGCCTCCCAAATTGCAGAATATTAAAATTAATAAATATGTACATGAATAACGAACAAATATTACAGCTTTAAGATTTTTTTATTAGTCTCCTCAAAATTCTATCGGCTCAAAGGTATATGCAATGAAGTTGCACGCACGCCAGTACTAACGATCGATCAATTACGTAAAAAATACATATTGATCGGAAATTACAATACACAATCTCATCCATTACCCAATGCATGTATACGGTGCTTAGTTTCCAGACATACACAAAAATACATATTGATCAGAAATTACTTTCACAATCTTATCCATTACCCAATGCATGTATACGGTGCTTAGTTTCCAGACATACACAAACGATTACAATTTCGAAGAAAAGCTAAAAACGTAATAAAAAAGAACCAGAAAAATCATCCCTCAAGATTACAGGATAATCTTCTCTGCTGTTCTCTGACAGCTTCCTCCACGCACTACCCTTAATAGTCCCTGTTCCATCTCATCCGTCAGCCCCCTGCTCCCCCGTGAAAAGCTTTGGGATTTAACGATGAATTAATGGGAACATTTGGACGGAGGTTTGAACTAATTCGAAATTGATTTCGAATCGGTTCGCTAAGTACCCACCCTTTCGGGGAAGTACCCTCTTGTAAATTTATGATAGCGCCTATCCATTTCGTCAAAAGTCCAGTGGCGAAGCTACATAAGTGAATGGGCCCATGGTCCAGGGAGCAAATCATCTTGAAAAATATTTAAAAAAATAATACCTCTAAAAAAGTCGTTTCCAGGAACAAACCTCGATCCGACTACGAATAGGGAAAGGAAAATTATTATTTATTTATTTTCTTTTTCTTTTACAGCTCCTTCCCCTCTACCATATACTCTCATTTCACCCTCATGTCATATTTTAGTTAAATAAAATAAAATTAAACAATAATAAAGGGAAGTATCTACATTTTAATCTGTCCCTAGTAAATTATTATTATATATTTATACATTTTATAGAAAAGTGTTCATTGAATAATGTTTCTTCAATTAAGTTTTCTAACGATTGTGTTGACTGATACATTAATTTGAGATTACTTTGGTAATGTTTTACATAAAATAAAATAATAAAAAGTGTACTTTTTTGCTGTCCTGGAATTCTATAAAAAACAGAAGGTCCGCTACTGAAAGAGTCTAAAACCACTGTCCCGGTGATGGGAAGATTTATGGACTCCCAGATGAAGTAGTGACATGGAAAAGTAATTCATTATAAAACGTAATCCACGAGGCAACTTTGAAGATTTGAAAGACTATTTGCATAGCCGACGAGCAGCCTTTTCATTGTAACGTGAAAAAACTAGCCCCTTTAATGGTCCAGAAAATCAAGAGCTCTTTTAAAGACGAAACTTTGACGTTAAGCTTTTTTACAGGCAAAAATTAAATATAATGGTTAACGCCTGCTGAGTTTGTTTACTGTCTTTACTAATGATTATTTAACTACTTGAAAGTTCATCAGTGATGACGGCTAATTAAAATATTTTTAATTCCACTGACTTGCCAAATTTAAAAAAAAACTTTATATCTATTTACATAATCCTCCTACAACGAAATTTCATGATTTTGACAAGAATGAATAATATCAATTAGAGCATGCTGAGGAAGTAACTCATTGAAAGTTTGGAAAATACCGAAGATATAAGCCGTCAAAATGTTGATAAATATTGCGGCTGGTATAATATTGTCATTAAAATTATAAATTGCATACGTTTTACCCAAGTTAACGTCGAAAACTCATAACTTCGTCATTTTTAAGATACTAATATCGTTAATAACTCTTTGAATATAATTATTTTCATAAAAAAAGGAGACAACCTCGCTACGTATGGTAACCGGACAACTCAACACAATGACAATGCAAGACGCCTTTAAAAAGTGATGTAGTAAAAGTCATGAAAAGTAATGAAACAAAAACAATGCTATGAAGGAGGCTTTTAGATTGGTTTTTTAATCGCTTTTTATGACTTTATATCACTTTTCAAGGTTGCGTTGAAGTGTCATCGTGTTGAGTTATCATATAACCATAATACAACGTAGAATTAATAAATCTTCATTTAAAAACCATCACACGGACTGTGATTGGTCGACGGGTTCTGACAGCGCTTAAACCGCTCCCTCACGGGTTGGCCGACCGCGCTCATTAAGAATAGCGAAAATTTTGTGTCAACTTGCGATGGTTATACTAGCGCATGGGTCACTTCTAAGGTTGACAAGAATTCACGTATTTTAGAAATCTTACTAAATGCTTTAATTGGGTTTTTTGTTTTCATATTGACCCGAGTGGGATTGACCTTATTGTTAACCGACAAAACCGAGGTACGTAAAATGCATTCCTTATAGA
Organism: Hesperophylax consimilis; assembly: GCF_061612785.1. Taxonomy (NCBI): domain Eukaryota; kingdom Metazoa; phylum Arthropoda; class Insecta; order Trichoptera; family Limnephilidae; genus Hesperophylax; species Hesperophylax consimilis. The sequence goes on from NC_142838.1 coordinate 27,260,506, forward strand.
TTATTTCAACTATGAACATGAAATTCGTAAAAAAATACTGGTAATTAAAATGCCCTAAGTCAAAAGGTAAAAATATTTATACATAAAATACATATACATATAGATAAAATAAATAAAAAATTGTCTGGAATTCCTTATTAATAACATTTATCTACTTGAACCAGGCCTATAATTTATAGAAATAGTACGAACAATTTTGTGAGTGTATTTTTATTTACTTTCTTGTAAATAATAACTGATAATTACAAACACAACGAATATCCACAATCATTATAGCAAAGCTATTATTTTCATTCGAGTGGGTGATTTTTGACGACTCTTCCACATACGTAATGCAAAATGATCTAAATTAATACCAGAAGAAAAATAATTTAATAGGGTGAACAAATTTAATAAAAGTCTTCGATATCGGTAATAAATATAACGAAAATGAACTCGTTAATTCCCCAATTTCGGTTGATAACAACCTAGTACGTCAATTTTCACATTGAAACATGAAATTATTATTGGTACTCTCTATAAATCAGCTTTTAATATTATATCTTAATTCAGGCTCCAATAAACAGAATATAAAGTACCCGGGGACGATAACAAAGACAATTTATTTATTACTAAATATTCGTAACGTTCTTAGAAGACGAAGAAGGACGTTTAAAAGGTATACTATATAAATTAGCGTAACAAGCTATTCTTTAGAGTCTGGTGACTGTCAGGGTGACTTCTTACAGAAAACACAGCCCTTTCACCACAAATTCAAAGGTAATATCAATGAAATCCATAAACATTTTCAGTTCACGTAAAAGTAATGTGAATTCTATGATTAAATCCCGGCGGGACCAAATATTTTTTATCATTGAAGACAATATTAATGATTTTCAAAAGAAAAATGTGAAATGAAAAAGACAGAAAAATGATTCATTCGCTTGTCACATCTAAAAATTGAACCCAGGACCTCTTCCTTGCCAAGCCCTGGGTTCAATTCTTAGATGCGACTGAATCTATTTTTTATATTTTCACATTTTTGGTTTGTGTTTTCAAGGATAAAATATTATATTTTGAGGATTAAATCATTACGTTATTCCACTATTAAAATTTGTTTACATTTATTTATTTATTGTTTCTTTACATTGTATCATTTTTACGTTAGAATTTTTAACCTCACTAGGACAAGCCTATGCTATAATTTGAGATATCTCATAAATAATTAATTTGAAATAATATGGTTTATTTGCGGCACATTTCAGAGTGGAAGACACTCTCAGTATCCACCAAAAACCACAATTAAGAAATGTAACGGTGGTTAAAAATGGCTTAAGCCGTGTTTCGTCTTTCTTATCTGAATAGCCTGGTAATTTCCAACCTTCCTCTACTCTATATCCACTTCACCCCCCCCTGTACTCCCTTCAGCTTCAATTGGAGATGCCAAAAAAAATCTGGGTTAAAAAATGTAACATTTTTCCTAAAAGCCAGCCGTACGTCTAGATAGTATCCATAGGCTTTAGAACCTAACAAAGTTTCTATAAAGGATATTATAAGATATTATTTCATTCCTAATTCTCTTCCCATCCCCGAACAGACCTTACCCTTATAATGTAACAAGCGTTCAAATGTAATTAAAAACTTGTTACAAACCCCTCGGCTCAGTACTAATTTCCTTATTTTTAATGTTTTTCGCCCCGGGGCATGTCGCAAATTTGTTTAAAGTTAAATTTATGATTTTCATTTTTAAAGCACCAAAAAAGAAAATTTACTTTACATTTAAAGTTCCTACTAAAATATCCGTTGCGAAAATTCACAAAATAATGGATCGAAGGCCACCTTTTTCTTAGCTAATTCCACTAAATTAGAACAAGCTATATGTACCTAATGAGATTAGGTCCTTGATTTATGGATATTTTCATAATAGTTGCTCTGCGTAAATCCTGTGTTTTTTTGCATCTTTGTAAACATGGTAATTTCTTTAAAAGCATCTAGTTAATGGTATAATATGATATCGGAAGCAATTTTGTATATTTATTTTTAGCATTACGTTGGATATTACTCATATATATAATTTAATAATGTACTCAATTGGTCGTTTGAACGATAAAGATAATATACACGAGAGTAAATTCAGCAGCATTACCCATGCCATAATATGAATTACTATGATTTGTTAGGAAGAATAGGTACAATTGTTATTTTTTATTTTGAAATGTATTATGTTTAGAAACTAATACACAATTACGATTCTTTTATAGCTTATCTACGTGCAATCAAAAATGCTGATGAAGGTCAGTATTTGATGGTTGTAATGTAATGACGGATTCGCGTACATATTATTGTATGCAATCATAGACACGAGAATCGACGTCAATGTATGCAATGTATTCCGTGGGTAAAAAGTACTTCTGATGAACGTATTACTAAAATCTCAAATGTTTCTAGAAGGATCCATCGGGAAGTTACTAATTTTATAGCTGTAAAACGTTTTATAAAATTGAAACCATTTTACATAAAATATTTTAATGATAAGGTCATGTTTTTATTAATATAAAATATAAATAACTTTCGTCCGTAGGAATGTATTACGTCTTATGTCGCGTTAAGCACTTCAACTATTTCGGAATTGCGAACATAATTATATATTTACCCTAAACAATCCCGGGTATTCAAAATTATTGTAAAAGTGATCCAAATGCATTATTATTAAAGACATTGCGCTAGCATGGTACCGGTGAAAAATCACGAGATATTATAATTGTAGGGTTTGTGAAGCAGAAACAATTATTAAATGTTTGCCTCAGGACCCAATAAATGAAAAAAAAAATTAGAGAGAAATCATCAGAAATTTACCTTTATTTACTTTAAACATCATTAGTGATTCCGATTTAGATTTGTAAATTTTGACAGATTTATGACAGTCAAATTTTTTTACACATATCACAAATAGTGCTATTATTAAAATACATAGTTTTTGTACGTACTTTATCGCAAAAGCATTTCAAATTTTATAAATTGAAATGTGAATAATTGTACGCATTACATTATTTTACATTACGCGGGAATATTTCATATCACGCACATAATCACTGACAATATTAAACTGTTTGATATTAAAAGAAAAAAGATCTCTGGACAGGAGGTTCTGAGGAATGCCCTCAGACCGTTGAAAATTTTGAAAATGATGTACGAGGGTAAATATTTAATAGCAATAAGTATAATTAGAAATTTAAATAAGTGCGAAATAAAGCGAGCATTTAAATAACCAGATCATGCACAGAAAAGCAAAGTTCGGTAAAATAAGGCAAAGTCTTGCAGCGCAGTCCATTGTGGAACTTTTCTGCGCAGGATCTGAATGTTCGTTTTTAAACGAACCTCCTGGTGCAGTGACGCTAAAAATGAATGCGATGAGTAAATAATAATTCACATGTAAAAATGTAAAACTAAATAGTGTAAAAAATATTCAATTTTAGAAACAAGTCCTAACTTTTATTTAACCGATTTGGGATTCGCAGTTTTTTACACAGCCAGCAATTTGCGTGCCATTGTAAAAAGGACTAGTAATTCATAAGCAGATTTTATTTTCAGGAACTGAATAGTTATATTACAATTCGAGTTGCCTGTATACTGTCAGATTCACTTATTGACAAACCACAGAGAGGGTGACGATACAAAGCCTCCCGCGATTCTTGGTTTGTTCCCCTTTCCCTGATTGGCTGGTCTACCAATTTGGATGTCTACGCTTCCATATTTACACCTGCATACATAACGCATTTGCGGAAGAGCCAGGTACTTTACGTAAGGTAGATTGACCAAACGAACAATTTCATTAGCTATTTGCACCATCTCTAGCATAATATATAGATTCCATTCAATGTACCTACGCGTTCAACACGCTCTTGTGTCCTGTTCAGGGTTGATCAAAGCAAAACGAACTCTAAGCAGAATTCTTGCCTGAACAGACTATGCAATAATTACAATAGCTTATTATCCAAAGTTGATATTTTCAGTTGCGAACTTACCAAATACAAGAGGTCCATAAAAGAATAATTCTCTGATGGTTTGTGAATAATGTTTATGTCTCTATTGTTTATATCTCTATTGTTTATATCTCTATTATGATTTGATTTATATCTACAACCTCTCTTCATGGCTATAAATATATTGTTAATCTTTTGTTGTGTATAAATTCTTTAATTAATATTCCTTTATCACAAATTTAATTTACTTATTCCATTTTATGCTGTCTCAGTAGAGGTAAAGTAACATGAGGAAATCCATAATTGGTTTTATTTTAGCTATATAATACTTATGTACAAACTGATTAAATGTAAACTGTCGATATCCAGAAAATGAATAAATAAATAAATATACTTCACGTACTAAAAGCAATAGCATTTTCGGTAGGATAACAAACAAGTGAAGCATTTTTTATCGAAATAACCATAACATTATCTATCATCAAAGCTACATTCCCTATCTATGGCCGTATCTACTCTACTCGATAGCACAGGCCACCATTCACAACAATAATCAATGATTTAGTTCCATCATATCAAATCGATGCACTCAAGGATGAGAGATGATTGGATTCCGAACATGTATGTGTTGTGGTCGCGTTGCATTACTCGATAGTACTGTATTGACATATAAATAGCCGTTGGAAAAAATGGCTAGATCCTGTTAACACCCAACGCTATTGACGAGAATTTTCCTCAAAGTCGGATATAATACTATTGATAATGTCAGTAACTACATACAAATATAATAGCTGAGAACTTTAGTGGCCTATTTACAAAGTAACGGCTTATGTACAATAAAATGTAGGCCAGTGTTGCATTATGCTTTTATAATTTATTGTATGTGGAAAAAGTTATTTTTTAATATTCTGCTTTCCATTAGTTATAGTAAGAAATATTTTAAGGTCACTGTCATCAAACGTTTCACAACAAGGGACTCTTTGAGTCCAACAATTCCAATTCGGCAAAATTTCAGATAGGCCTCTCTGTTTCTCGCGGTCTCAATTAAACACAAAGCAATGTACTGCATCATCGTGTCAATATTTAGTAAAAAAAAGTGGGTGTGTCAAGCCTACGCAAGACAGAAGTGAAACTTCTTTTGTTAAACCGTATGAACCACAATCAATTACGTATTTCACTCGTATTACACTCACGACGCAGTATACTAACCAAGCAGCTGATGCTTGGCGTGGCGCAGTTCGCTGGTGTCTGAGAGAGAGGAAAGAAGAGAAGAGAGAGAACGTTCGTGAGCGGCTCCCCCACCTCAACAAGCGCATATGGTGAGAGAGGGACAGTGAACGGTGAGCGGTGGTGGGGGTACCCGCATTTTCGTGTCGATCCTGACTCGGTTTTACTCCGTCCCCGAATTACGCGCCTAAAGAAGTTTCACTTCAATATAATATATTTTTAAAAATAATGTACAATGTACAGAAATAGAATCCCACACAAGATCGCGTAGTGCGCTCTAGCGAACGGATATTTTATCAGAGGGAGATAGTTTTAATTTTTTTTTCTGTAAATTATTACATATTATCAAAATAAATAAATTAATTAAATAAATGTAATACAATTATCATAATATACGGATTAGATAATAATTTTAATCCAACACAATAACGCAAAGCGCGCTCTAGCGGAGTAATGTTTTATCACAGTGAGATAAGTGTTTTTATTATTTTGCAATATTATTTTCTTTTAAAAAATGTTCTGACCTACTAAAAAATAAGATATTGAATGAAAAAGGCGTTAAAAACAAAAAAATAATGTGCGATGGCCGAGAATCGAACTCGGATCAACTGCTTGGAAGGCAACTATGCTGACCATTACACCACCAACGCCAGTTGTCGGGATGAGCTAAGAAGCATTTATATGTTACTTCAAAACTTTGAAAATTATTACATATTATCAAAATAAATAAATTAATTAAATAAATGTAATACAATTATCATAATATACGGATTAGATAATAATTTTAATCCAACACAATAACGCAAAGCGCGCTCTAGCGGAGTAATGTTTTATCACAGTGAGATAAGTGTTTTTATTATTTTGCAATATTATTTTCTTTTAAAAAATGTTCTGACCTACTAAAAAATAAGATATTGAATGAAAAAGGCGTTAAAAACAAAAAAATAATGTGCGATGGCCGAGAATCGAACTCGGATCAACTGCTTGGAAGGCAACTATGCTGACCATTACACCACCAACGCCAGTTGTCGGGATGAGCTAAGAAGCATTTATATGTTACTTCAAAACTTTGACTAGATCAAATGAACTTTAATCGGTGGTGGGGGTACCCGCATTTTCGTTTCGATCGTGACTCGGTTTTACTCCGTCCCCGAAAATTCATTACGCGCCTAAAGAAGTTTCACTTCAAAAATACTTCGCGAACGATATTACGCGTAATTTAGAATAATCTTTTGATTACAAAAACATCAAAATATTTATATTTATGGATTAATTCCAGGCAGGTGGCCCCGAGGCAAATACTTTTCTTCAGGGCCTATGCCATCTTTGATCGTAAAGAGACCCATATTGTAGGGAGAAGCCGGAAAATTGTTCCACAGCCGTACTGTTGAAGTCAAGAACGAATCTTTGAAATGAGACGTTTTCATATGTTAAAAATATGAAGTGTGCAAACATGATGGGTTTATATTCCTTCCTACTAGACGGTCTTTGAAGATTTTCCCATCTGATACGGCCGATACGCCTTAGCTCTTAGCGTCAAACAATTCTGACAGTGGCAAGAAGAGTAGCTGTTGGCTCGTTGATTTTTGTTGCTATAACAGTCCCAACGTCCTAGCAATAGGAACCCCCTAACTTTAGGATTCCTTAATATTTAATGTGCATTATTTTTGTCAGTGTTTCCATCAACGTTGACGCTATTTTCAACGATTGTAAACAACTGTCGACGATTGCCGACGATAGCGGCGTTTTTTTAGAATTGTCGTGAACGCCCAGTACTAGCACACTAACACTTACTACCTACTACGAATATTGGAGAGCTAATTTTAGAACGGAGTTTTATTGGTCATGAGGAGACTGTTAAAAAAAGTGATAATTCTACATTTATAATAACGTTTACGCTGTACATTCGATTTGATTAATCTTTTATTGATTAGTCTTCTGTTGACCTTCTCCTATCGGAGGTTGGTTATCATTAGAACACTCTTCACTCTGTAGACTACAAATCGGAGCAACTCAGAATTCTGATCAGAATTGTCGTAGTTGTACCCGTCTTGTAAGTTTTGAAGCATTGAGGTGCGGCGTCTTTCTGTACCACACACTTCACTAATCTTCATCCGGATGTTAGATAATTTGTCGTCCCTCGTGATGTGTCCAAGAATAGAGGAATTGTCTCGATTTTGCATTAAGTAAAATATCGCAATTTTTAATTAACCTAGACCTACACTAGATACCGTATCATATCCATGTTCGGTATTATCTGGGCAATCTTAATTCCGCTGAATTTTACCCACAGCCCAGAATTTTTACATTATATTTCATAATCTTACTTCTCTTACCTCTTGATTCCCCTGAACACCCTGAATGACAAGCGCCAGTTGCCCAGTCAATACTTTAAGTGACAGGTTTCGGTTGCACTCAACCTTTTTCAGGATAATGGAAATATATTTGTGTTTGAAGAAAGTGTTTCTTCGAAAATTTATTTATATTGATCGCTTTCGATAGCTTCTTTATCCAGTCTCATCTTTTCGTCTATTTTTCGGCGATGTTTCCATTTCACGCTGCGTCAATACTTATAGAACCATTCCCAAGCGTAAAGTGACCACGTTTCGCAATTAAAGTAATTATTTATATGGCAACATTTTCTTAAAGTATCACACTTAACAAAATTATCCTTTACATTTCACTCGAGTAAAAGCCACATAACTATAAATAAAAATAGCTCAGAAGAGGGTAATTACACCAAATTTGTTGTTTTTTTAAACGGCAGTTCGTTTCCCACCAAGCGTCCTGTGAAAAGTACGAATGAATTGCTTATTTGGTCTTTACCAGGTCGTTTAAAAGAGTGGGAAATGTTTTCATAGCGGCGTTTTAGCGTTCTTTTATAGCCAAGTAATTTGTAAAATGGGTATTAAATCTCAATTCTTACTGTCAGCTACACTTAACACTATACATAGTTGATATTATTAATATTTACATTGTTATGATCAAGTGAATGGATACGAAAGCAATAATTGAAGCATGCCGCCCGGAGGACGTGAAAAGAAATATCTGAGCGGGATTTTCCCGGGTAAATTGTTTTTGTTTGAGCAGTGGCAGTATGTTACAGTCTGTACCGTGCATAGAGGTACATATATACATCTATGGTAATGTGCACATTTCTGATGCACGGCGACAAGAAGTGTCAAGTTACCAGGGTCGATTGTGCTGGATGGATGCACTCTTCGTACGTAGTAGGTACTTCATAAGTACTGTATTCGCAAATCTGTTACTTTAACCCTTCAGGTTATAAGATATTTTCCCAAGTCCCAACGACATGACTCGGAATGCTCCCGAGGTATCTAAAATGTGCTGCATATAGCTTATTTTTGAAGTTGTCGTTGAAAGAAATACCATTTTAGAAACTGGATAAAATTATCTTTGCCGTATTTGTATTTGAAATAAACTTTGATAGTTATAAAAATTATTTTTCAATATTTAAACATGAAAATTTTGACATTACAGACATTTTGACCCGGAAAGTACATTTTTTTGTAAGAATTCGTTATTTATAAAACATTTTCCTTTTGTGTGGGTAATTAGTGAGAAAAATATAACTTCACTTTTTATGCCGTTTATACAATCAAAAATAAAGATAATATTTTCTCACATATACTTTCAATTGTCATTTAAAAAAATTCCGCCAATTCGTAATGGTGCACATTTTTTATTGATTTTATCCATTTAATTATGTATAAATATTTGATACAAACTGAGAAAAATAATTATTTACCTTTCCATTGACGATTCAATGATTTTTCTATGTATTATATAAAAATGATAAAAATACTTTTATAATGTATGGACGCCCCGGTCATATCTGTCCTTCAGAGGCTCTAATGGGAATATGATGTTTGTGGCTAGTAATGTCCTTCCGAGGCCTGAAGGGTTAAATGAGCAAATACTGAAAGTAATTATTTCGTAACTATCACAAAGATCTTTAAGGCGATGCACTACGTCGTGTAATATTTTAAATTGAGCCGCTATCAATAACAACCCTTACATAGTTATATGTCAGACCATAGTAAAAAAGAAGATATAACGAGTATTATGAGAACGTATCAGTTGGTGACAGATAAAGCAAAACGTGACTTATCGGCTTTTGATGTTTCGTGACAAATACAGCACTACGTGATCCGAGTGCTTATCACAGAGAATTATTTACAGAGAATTTTTTATTTACGTGATCGGTAATGCTTATGAAAATAGAGCATTAAGGATATACTTAAAATAATACATAATCATTATCTTTCATAGATGGCGCTAATTAAATAATTATTTGTTTGCGTCCGTACTTACGCAATATGATCATGAATAAATAGTTTTGTCCGTATATGAACTCAATTTTTCTAAGAAAGACAAATGCATACAATATTGGATTTTTTTTTTTTTTTTTTTTTTTCATAGTGAATACCTCACAAGAGTCCCAACTGCTCTCGTCTGGAGCCAGTGAGACTATGGCATCCCCAATTGGGGGATGTTGTGAGGCTGAAGGTAAGTGGGGAAGGGAAAGAGGAAGGTGGGGAAGTACCTGGCTATTCAGATCTAGTCACTAAACACGGCTAAAGCCATTTGGAGCAACGTTTCAATTCTGAATGGTGGTCTTACACCAGGGCGATACTGGTAGTATCTTCCACTCTGGAACGTGCCGCAAATATACTATATATTATTTTAATTAATTAATTGAATCATCGATACAATAAAGTATTTGTATGCCTTTCTTGAAGTAATTCAGTTTGTATACGAACAAAATAATTAAAATTCATACTGCTTATAATATTTAAAAGCATAACTAGCAAAAAGTGTTTTTTCGTAAAATATTTAAATGAGCGCAATCTAAGAAAGAGCAGATTGCGAATTCTTTATAGTACAGTGTACCCTTAAATCATTAATAATTAAAAATTTGATTAAAGGTCAAAAAAATGTAATATTTTCCACCTTTTAAAATTATGTTACCTTCCACGCCCATCGGAAAAAAATGGATTGGAAGACTGAATACTTTTTTATAAATTTTGTCAATATATTTTTTTATTAAGACCTACAACTTTAATTGTAGCATCTACAAAAAGAGAACATATTGTATTAGAACTTAAAATAAAAATTATTGTATTAGGAACATAATGATGTTGCATTTTATTAGCACATGTATATGTAGGAGTAAAAGCTAAGGGGGTGGACAAGGGCCATTAAACTGGTGAGAACTGGAAGAGCCTCTTTAATTATGTCTAGGAGGTAGCGTTTTAAGGGGGCAGTTAATTTTAAACGCGTGGTGCCTGTACTAGTAATAAAAGTTTGAAATGATATAGTGTGTGGGGAGGTGGTTCAAAGCTCTATTATCTATTTGACAAGTTGACCTACGGCCTAGGAGATATCGATTTACAGGTATATCTGAAGAGCTTTTATACTTGGTCTGATATATCTCAAATATATCGAGGCTTATATTGCCTTCAAATATTCTTCTATAGCCACCACATCTTTCGAATTACGTTATACTGGCTTCGGGGAATTATTAGATATTTAAAAGGAGATGTAAATTTATACATAAAGTCTAGATCAACCAAATTCTCAAATTTCCTGGTGTGGCCGCCCTACTTGAGCATTGTACAGTTGAGGCACACTAAATAAGTACCCAAGTACACAAAAAAATGTTAAAGCAGAACTCGCAGTAACAGTAGCTAACTGTTAATAGTAACAGTAGCTAACAGAAGTTAACTGCTACTCGCAGTAGCAGGTTCAAGCAATTCTGGGTATCTAGGAGGGATGTCGCATTACTGCTTATGATTTTAGTTTCTGAACGGTTCCTGAACAATACCAGACATTCTGGCTGAAAAATGTGTTCTGTGTTTTAAATAAGTTCATGCAATGCTGCCAACGCAGGCTTCTGATTCTTTCCATGTACATTACCAATTCTGACGCCCCTGGGAAGTTAACTACTAGGTTGATTACCTGCCCCGCATGAATTCTGGACATTTTCCACATGTCCTTCAACAATTTTAAGCACGAAGTAATATTTTACCTTTTTGTCCTATATGAAAACTTATTTATTTATTGCTTTTGCAATGTGTTTTCACGGACCATTTTGTTGGACCATAGACAAAATCAAAAAGTTCTTACCTGGTTTCCAAATACTCCGATGCTGCATGCAGACGACACCTGGTTGGGCCCGAACCACACGGCTGCCAGGCGCGCGGGCAGGTTGAGCACAAACACCTGCGAGATGCCCACAACGCTTTGGCCGAGGAAGCTCAGCCAGAACATGTCCCGGTGCACGCTGAACACCTTTAGCCACGTGCCCGCGCACGTGCCTATACCGCCGAGCAGCGCCGAGGAACGCAAACCCTGGGAAAGAAAACAAAATGGTTGATTTTAAGATTATAAATATTGGGGTTCCATGACAAATCAGAAAACAGATGAAAAATAACAAACAAGAAACCCAACCTAACCTTAAATATTCTTATATCGTGTTCTGTTTTTTGTTGTTGTTACTTTACCAAATATGGTGTAGGACGGCATCTGTGAAGTGTAAAAAAAGTGTGAAAAAAATAATACAATAATTTGTATCTTTTATCTGACGAATGATTTTAGTCCAAAACTAAAATCATTCGTCAGATATAACCGTGAGATTAGGGCCAGTTGTTTCACAAAATTGAAATAATAACAGAGTTTGAATAGAAAATTCACAAAGCCAGAAAATTATATATTAATACATCATTATCTAATACACCTGCAGAATTATTAAAATCACGAATTTCCAAGGAAGTTGTAAACAAGATTAATACACAAATAGTGATTGCCTTATTATGAAATATAACTTCTAGGGATAATTCAAGAACCAGTCACGATTAATGCCTTGAATACCAAAGACAAGAAAAATAACATGAAAAATAAATTGGATACAATACTAATAAATATTGTAAAACACGTATGAAAAAAAAAAGATAAAATATTTAGGTACTATCTAAACGCAGTTTAATATCAGAGTAGTTTTTGAGCGTACATTCTTCCCGGCAAATGACATTTTGATTACACGTATCTGCTGACGCATTAGCCGCGTACGTAGGGAGTAGGGACTACTAACTATATTTACCTCCACGTCTTACCTTACATGACCAGAACCCTCATGACGCATCAAATGTATTGGAAAACTGAAAGGTATAACCGAAATCGTGGAAGCTTATTGAACAGTAAAATTTATTCAGACAAACTGACATTTATTCATTTTTGGAATATATATCAAGTAATTTGGAATTTGTTTAATCGGGGATGATTCTTTTCAAGTCATCTCACAATAATAGCTCCCCTTTCTGTGTAGTGGAGTCTGAAAAAATATGTCTCATTGGAGAGACGTTGTAAGGTGGGTTAAAGGATGGGCTGTAGGAAAGGCTTTGTTAATGCGGGTTGGTAGAGATCCGAATTGGTGCAAGGGTCGAGAGAGTCCTGTTGGATAAAAAATGTGCTTACGTTACCCATTTTAGGGAGTTAAATAAATAAATTAAAACCTAAATTTGGTATCATGTCGGATCGATGTACCAAGCATCAAAAGTTAAATACTACTTTCCCACTAAGTTCGTTAAGAGCACTTTCATTGTCATAATATTAAAATCGTGCTAGCCAGAACTCGGTCAACTCTTAATAAAAACTCGTTCACAAAATCTTCATTTCTTTGTTAGTCATTGTATTGTGTTATTAGTGTATTGTGAACATGTTTGAAAAGCTGATGAACGAACCCTAAAGTAAAAGCCTACGGTTATTTCGGCTCAGCTCCAATACTGTAATTTATGTTTGGGATTATGAAAATTCCTACATTTTCAGTTTGTTACATATTGCGAGAGATGATGACGCAATAGACAGTATAGGAAAAGGGGATGGGGGGAGGAAACAATGTCTCATCTCATTGTCTCTGTCAGGGGAGAGTTTTTGTTTTTCACAATAAACAAAGCAGAAACAGAATATTACTCTAGTACACTGAATAAATGAATAAAATTTTTTAGCAAAGTGAAAAAGTTCCTCTGCATCATTTGAAAGATTTCCAATGTCATACATAAAACAGATCTGAACAAAAAGAAAAAAATCTACATGTGCAAAAAAAAAGAGATTCGTCAAATAATAAAGTCGTCCTAACAACTCCTGCATGAAAAATTTAGACGTCTCAACATTATAAGGGATAAAAGAGAGGGGAAAGGGGAGGTTGGGATGCACCTGACTATTTAGATTTGGCCACTGATCATTGTTAAGTCCTTTCAAGCAACGTTTTGATTCTGAATGGTGGTCTGCCGCTAGGGCGATACTGAGAATATCTACTATTATGGAATGATGAAGATTGTAATATCTAGGAATATATATATATGAACATATAAATATGCGATATGACAAATTAACTACTTGGACCGGGTCATGTCAGAAGAATTTGAAGATTACACGGAGAAAAATGAGATTGCTAATTTATTAAAAAATCTCTTCAAATTGTTGGTAATCCAGTTAAAAACGGGATTGAAGGCCTTTAATAAATTAATTAACAGGTTTACTGATGAATGTGTGAGAATGAAGCAAGAAATGTGTGGCAAGACAGAATTGAATGGCAGTCTCTCTGCCTAACCTTGCGAGGAAACGGCATAAATCTTAGATAGATAAATAGCCAGTAAAACATTGAGGTTTCCAAAAGTCGTGTTACCATCCGGATGAAAATCTTCCAATACCTTAATTCGATATTAAATATTTAAGGCGAAGCTTAATGCGAAATCACTATTTTGATTAATCTTTATAACGAATCGGTGTACATTATGATTACCAAAAAATATGCTTTAGATAAATTGAAAGTTTTCCTATCGTTTCGCTTGAGTAGAATACAAATAAAATAATATTTTTTGTCAAAAGAAATGTATGAACGCGTAAAGGAAACAACTTTAAAAATACAGTTTTATAGCAAACTTTTTCACTTGATTAACTTTTTTGCTTTCTTATAAAATTATTTACAAAATAAATAAAAACCAGTTTTGTGATTGAAATCGAACGTTTCTAGATTCCGTTTGTCAAGCGATTTTAATGCCTATTACCTACTATTTAAGGTATACCAAGAATAAACACATTTTTGGCTTGTAGCTTCCTCTTAAATGTTTATTGAGCCCAAGAGCATCTCATTGAGTACTGACTTGATTCAGAAACCGTTACATTCAGATTTCAGGGCTAATAAAAACAAAGGCCGAAAGTGAGTCTTTTCAAGGGGAAAGTTACACTGACCGACTCGTATTTAACAAAGCATTTAGTTTCTAGAATATCAAAATCAAACAGGAAAATCGCTGCTAAACAGTCGGATCGGAAAAATTTGATGGTTGATTTTACGGAAAGCGTGTTGGAACCGAGTGTAAATCAATTCACAAATACCCCATTGATTGCTTGAATTGCAGAAGTTGCAAGTTTGTTTGAATACCAAAGCAGAAACCATAATGTTATTCACAATCAATACATTTATTTAGTTGAAAAAATGGTGACCGGATAAATCATCAAAAAGATAATTCATCACATCTTTAAAAAGTTATATAAAGTCATGGAAAGTGACGAAACAAAAACTTTATTAACTGGGTTAAATAGGTTAGGTTAGGTTAGGTTAAAAGTTTTTTTTCATCGTTTCTAATGACTTTATATCACTTTTTAAAGGTGTGTTGAATTGTCGATGTGTTGATTTATCATGGAACCGAAAAAATGTACATGCAGAGGTGTAAATTGAGAGTGGAAATAATTGCCCTCTACACTCGCGACTAAAACATTGAGAAGTTTATCACTTCATCGACGACTCATGCTATAAAACACCCTAAATCGAAAATGCAATTCTGTTAAACTAACTTTAATACATTTTATGGAAATTTCCACTTTCAATTGCGTGAATTTATATTCTCTACATAGCTTTAATTTAAAGTCGGCGAATACAAGAAAATAAAAGACAAAATATGAAACCAAAAACAAATATTTTTTGCGGTCGTAATTAATCGGGATCTTTTACAATGTTGAAATTAATTATAATAATAATTATTTTTTTAATGAAAAACTAATGTTTATAAGACAAGGTTTTTATGAATAGCAAAAAGGATAAGGAATTTTTACAATTATAATAAAGTTGGTTGTTTACAGGTGAAAAAATATAATAAGTGGTAATTGTTGATTGAATTACTAGTACATATTAAATTATTTGGCGTGTTGGAAATAAGCCGACGTGGCACAGTGGTTCAGAGCGTCTAACGACGCGGGTTAAATTTGCGTCGGCAGCATTTGTTTTTAATCGGGAGATATTTTCAATTTGTATTGATATTGCAGGCGACTAATTATTGATAATAATAATAATAATAATTTATATTTAAAGATGCAAAAGTCGGTCATTTTGAATACATGTAGGATAAAGAAAGATTTTTTAAATATTTATGTTGAGGGATCAGTAGGATTTACAGGCCCTGTTAGAAGTTCTACCGAGCCGAACCCTCTGATATGAAAATATCTAGAGTCGGTGAATTATTTTCCCATCTGATCTCTGGTGAGTTGACGTGTTGTTCTTGTATTGTTTTGTATTTATTTTGCTTATATAATGCACTTGCATAATCTTGATTGACTAGATGATCATTTGTGGAAAAGTGTGTGGAAGGGTTTCGTTTTTCCTATGGGTAAGATTTAACCCGGACATAAAATAGGATGTAAAAATAAATATATGATCTCGCAGATCACGTAAAGCTATACGTATGTAGGTAAGTATTACCTATCAGTTGTGTTGTGGTAATCCTTGGGGTTGTATTGCTATTTAATATGCAGAATCAATAGCTAATCTTTGGACAGATATAATATTATAAACCTAAGGAGTTTTGTAATGGAAATAAACTCAGCTTTTAGACATACCGCAAGTGCAGTGCAATTATATTATTATGTAGCGGTTTTGCGGAACTCGTATATATATGTTTTTTTTTTAAATTTACTACTATCTTATATGTGTTTTCGGTTCCTACACAATGTACGCAATCGTTTTCTGACAAACGATATTTAAAAATTCTAAAAAACACATACCGGGCGCACACGCAATGTTTACACAAAACTGAATTAATTATGTTCCTTCGTTTTTTGTAATTGCGTTGAATTAAATTAAACGAATAGTAGTCCAAAACAGAAAAAATGTGTATAAATATACCTGTGTGTATAGTTTTCCCTTTAAAAAGTTTTAACATTGAAGAAAAATTAATTGGAAATTAAAAAAAAAAAACTTTTGCCAAGGCAAAAAAGAAATAAGTCGGAATAGTAACAATAAAAAAACGCAAGTTTTACTACCCGGTTTCGTCTTAGATACGAATATCAATATTTGTAACTGACAAAATCAAAAATAAATAACAGTTTAATAATAAGACGTGTATTTAAAAAAACGATTTTTCATAATATTGTTACATTGTATTATATATTTGACGGGCAAATATCCTTTAACTCTTGACATGCCACGATGCCAAACAAAACGTTTATAACAAAGTGGGTCTTCCGACGACCCCATACATTGTCTTATGGGCTTTTAAACTATAAAAATCTCAATTATTAATGGTAACTTATGTATTTGAACTTAAAATGATATGTCAAGTTTTTAAGCTAATATAAGGAGGATAGTAATTTTGGGTACTACCTACTCCCCCACTTGGCTGCGGGATAGCCAAGTAATATTCCATTAAGCTGTATAACTGCATGCCACCTACTTCGAAACAACTTGTTGATAATTTACCATTAATGGAATATTGCTTAGCTATCCCGCAGCCAAGTGGGGGTGTAGGTAGTACCCAAAATTACTATCCTCCTTATATGATAATTTACCAATAACAAATTGTTTCGAAGTAGGTGGCATGCAGTTATACAGCTTAATGGAATATTACTTAGCTATCCCGCAGCCAAGTGGGGGAGTAGGTAGTACCCAAAATTACTATCCTCCTTATATGATAATTTACCAATAACAAATTGTTTCGAAGTAGGTGGCATGCAGTTATA